>NW_003852536.1:2219698-2220594 GCF_000181295.1 Otolemur garnettii
TCTGAAGCACAGACCAAGCCATGAAAGAGAGGCATCGGGCACCACTTACATCTTGGGATTGTCACCTAGCGCCACTTTTCAAGTTGACATGAAAAACATGTCAGAGAGACACAACATGAGAGGCTCAGAGTGACCTTCATGACCTCTTGTTAAATGGTAGCCAAACATGATCAAATAGCAAACAGAGTGCAAGCATCCTGTTGGCAAATAAGTAAGTAGATCACACAAATATTTTTTTTTTTTTTTTTTTTTTGAGACAGGGTCTTGCTCTGTCATCCAGGCCAGAGTGAAGTGGCCTCGGCCTCGCACAACTCCTGGGCTCAAGGGATCCTCTTGCCTCAGTCTCCTGAGTAGCTGGGACTACAGGTGTGCATCCCCACACCCAGATAATATTTTCCTATTTTTGTAGATACAGGCATCTTGTTCTTACTCAGGCTGGTCTGGAACTCCTGGCCTCAAGCTCTCTCCCCACCATGGCCTCCCAACACACTAGGATTACAGGTGTGAGCCACCTACTGTGACTGGCCCAGAAATTCTATTCTGAGAGAACTATGTTGTGGCCAGAATTCCCGAGTCTGCAGAAAGACTGTGGTCCTGGGAGATAATGGTACTTTGGCCAAAGCTAAGTTCACTCTGACAGATCCTCGGGTGGCCCCTGGGCCAACTCTTGGGGGATGTGCCTAGAACCCTAGTTCTTGGCGTAAGAGTTCACTTTAGTGCCTCTTAGCAGCTTGGTGCCCAAGCAGGGGAGAGGGATAGCAAAGGGCTGTGATGAAATGAGCGATGGAAGGAAATTGGAAACCTGCAAGCACACTGTCAAAATGCTCAGGCCTTGGCTCGGCGCCTGTGGCTCAAGTGGCTAAGGCGCCAGCCACGTACACTCAAGGTGGCAGGTT
>NW_003852536.1:2220817-2226796 GCF_000181295.1 Otolemur garnettii
GAGGCAGGAGACTCGCTTGAGCCCCGGAGTTGGAGGTTGCTGTGAGCTGTGATGCCACAGCACTCTACCCAGGGGAACAGCTTGAGGCTCCTGTCTCAGAAAAAAAACAACAACAAAAAAAAAAAACGCTCAGGCCTAGGACAGATCTCCCAGGGCATGAGTCGCCCCCAAAGTGAGAGCATAATCCATGCAGAATTGACCACAGGGTTGGAGTCCTTGGCTGTCTTGCTGCAAGCTTTTCTGAATGGTGTCATGATTTAGAATTGATTTAAGGTCCAGGGACTGGCTGGAAAATCTCTGCTATGTAACAGCTGAGCTCGGGAACCTGTGTCACGTGCAAAGGCAGGACCACCCAGGGCACTTCTCAGGTGCCCTGGGTGAGCCCCTGGGATGGGCAGTGAGTCCAGACACTCCCCAGTTTGCTCACACAACGAATCACCTAGTAAAACGATGAAGAGAGATCAGGACAGGCGACAGGCTACAGCCCCTCTGTGCACAGTGCAGTTAATTTCCCAGCAGCAAGCACGAGAGACGCAGACTCCAAGCACAGCCGTGAAAGGCGACTCGGGAAGAAGTGGTGGGGTTTTGTGTTTTGGAGTAAAGAACATGGAATTTGTCTGTTTTTTCCTGTGAGCAGGAATACGAGGAAACTGTCCCTAAGGAACAGCTCTCAAAGGGAAGGTCTGACACCCAGAAAGGTGCTTAGTATGCTAACAAAATGCTGCCTAATGTGGCTTCAGAGCACTGATGGAACTGATAAAAGAAATCAGGCCACCCTGCTGTGCTGGGTCCCCCCTGCTGTGCAGAGCACAGGCAGCTAATCTGTTCCAGAGCTTGATGAAAAGGGGGAGTGGGCCACGTGGGCTGGCTGGGAACCGTCAAGGTTAGTGGCAGTCTGACCCTGCTACCAACTGGCTGATTTGAGTCAACTTTTGCCTTGTCATACCTAAAAAGCGGAGAGTTTGTAGCTGATTAATCACTTTGCAAATGTGATTTGCAGAAACCAAAGACGGACTATATGCTGTGGCGGAGACTCTGAGAAAATATTAGAGCAGGGTCTTTCAAAGCTTATACACTATGACTGGCACCAGGGACTGAGGGCCAGAGGCGGCAGCTCACTCCTGTAATCCCGGCAATTTGGGAGGCCGAGGTGGGAGGATCACTTGAGGCCAGGATTTTGAGATCACTTGGGACAATACAGTGAGACTCTGTCTTAACAAAGCGTACAAAAATTACCCAAGCATATAGTCCCAGCTGTTTGGGAGGGCTGAGGCAGAAGGATCAGGAGTTTAAGGCTACAGTGAGCAATGAGCTATGATGATGCTACTGCACTCTACTCTAGGTGATAGAGCAAGAAGAATAAATAAATAAAAAAGGACTAAGGGATGTCAGAACAAACACTTGGGCCAATGAATGTTTTGGGGAGGACAGCAGTAGCTGGACAGCTAGGTCACCATGAGAGTCTGGACCTAAGAACCCAATGGCTCAAATAGGCCAGTGTCCTGGTGGTGGGGGGAAACCTCCATGACTGAGTCTTGTGCAGACAGCATTTACGTTACGTTTAGTAAGCATTTATGCTTACTAAAGACATAGAAACACTGTTATCACCACTCCCTTATGGCTGGGATGGAAGGGAGAGGATTCCTGGACCTGTAGCAGGCAGCTGTTTGCCGGGACTGGTGGGTGGAGGTTTCACTCTGCCAGCCCTCCCCAGAGAGCAGGTGGCTGGTTATTGGGGATAGCTAATGTTAAAAGTATGCTTAACAAGAGACCTTGAACTATTAAGAGATTCTTCCTTATAGTCTATAATATAGACATATATTTCCATTTATTCAAAACTGTAGCCTGAGTGTGCTGGCCCGTCATTAAGAGATTCTTAATGCTCCCTTCCTTTATAATAAAACCCAACTCCCACCAAGAGAAAGGTACTTTATCTGAATTAAAAATAATTTCATATGCTTACATTCATCTACCCTCCCCACCATCAATTCAACGGTTTATTGAAATTATAAAAGCGTGTTGCTCTACAGAATCAGTGTAAAAGATATAAGTGAAATACCCAATCCCTGGCCTCGTAAGAAGGTGGTTATTGAATTTTATCTACATCATGATCTAGTAAGTTGTAGCCTTAACAAACATGATTCTCATATTATGGAAACCAACCAAGAACTCTGTACTTTCTATGGTCTCCCACCTGGACCGTTTCTCTCCCTCTCCCCCTCCCTATCTTCCCTCAAGTTGAATTTATTCAACCACAGAAATGATGTCAAATGAAACTCTGTAAACTTCAAACTTGACTTTTTCCCTTACAGAAAAAAGGCCATTGTAAGAAGTGGAAAACCTGTTTCTGGGTTTATTCTACTGAGATTACCAATTTCAAGAATTGAGACATACAGGATTATAATTGCTATTCATGATCCTAAAGTCAGTTCAGTAATGATCTCCCCATGGGGGAAAATAAAAATCACTTTGTGTGGAGGCTACAACCTCAACTTAGGACAGAGGGAAAGAGTTCCAGGAGTCATCCTGCATCCCAGTTACTGTAGAACAAACTATCCAACTTACCTTTGTCCTTTCACACAAAAGTAACTCAGTTTTACAGTTAAAAAAGTGATTCCACATGTATTTACTTTATCCTCATGGAAACTCTATACGGTAGGCATTTTTTCCATTGAAATAGATGAGAAAGGCTTGACCAGACTATCATTATCGGTTATTTGCCACAGTGTCTTAAATTCTACAAAAAGTTTTCATGCATATCATATCATTTTGAGTCTCACATCCCTCTGATATGGAGACGATATATAGCTATAACCCTCATTTTATATGAGCGAAAGTTCACATAGCTTGTAAGACGCACACTTGGGCCTCAACAGGGGCCTGGACAGTCGCTCACACACACACCACTGTACTGTCTATTGGCAAAGCTGAGCTGCAGTGTTGGGGGTGAGGGGTGGCTCTGGCTGTGCCAGCCATAGGAGTAGTTCTAATTAGTCTTAGAAAAGTAATAGAAAGAGGGGAAGGATCCTGGAAGTGGAATAAATGTTTATATAGGAAGATGAGTGGTAATTGCTCAAGTTCTCTAAACTCTCCTAAGTAGGGCTATCAGATAACACGACACCCATAGTGTCCCATGGAAGTCAGAGGAGGGGCCTATTCATAATAAAATATCATTTGTTGTTCATCTGAAATTCAAATTTAACTGGGTAGCCTGCATTTTCATTGGTTAAGCCTGGCAGGCCTACTTTGAAGGGAAGAGTAAGCCAGTCTTTTGCCCCTTACTCACATCACTGTGAAACAGCTACATCTATATTATGGTGACAATAATCCACCAACAGCAACTGTCATTAGAGACCTCGACTGAGATAACTTCCTATCCCCTCTCACTTGAGCAGTCTAAAGTTAGAACTGGAATAGATGTATTTCTAGAACTTTTGAATTCAGAAGGTTCTACAATGTACAATTGTTAGTTAAGGCTGGTTTCTGGCACTGAACAATAATGTGGTCCAGACTGTCCCTCTGTGGCACACTTTCCCCAGATGGCCTGAGAGTCCCACACCTAGCCCTGGTGCCATGCTTATCCCATCCCATTCTTTGAGTAGAAGAGTCACTTACTTGTATGGAATGTGTTTGCTGCCGTTGACAAGAGCCAGGATGACATTGCCCAGAGCAGACAGTGACAGGCACAGCCCTGCGCCTCCTTCCCGATTTTTGCTAAGAGCTTTCACACAGCTGCCGAGATCTATGAGATGCAGGCGGCTGCGACCTCCAGACACTACCACAGGAGAAAAGATACGAGAGGAGTGGTTAAGTTCTGACAAATACACATCTATTCTTCATGTAGCTCCTTGAGAAACCTTAAGAAAAAGGGGAAAGACTGAAGTTAAGGACCTATTAGGAAACCTTAACCATAAATAATCCTGGGGTTACAAAAGCATTGATCCTCTTAAATTCTGTCTATCACACATCACTGACCTTCTAAAGCAGGGGTGAGATGTCCAACCTGTGGCCTGCAGGCTACATGCAGATTATTTGAAGACTGTTTTGCTTTTCTGCGATGTCCAAGATTGCAAAAAGTATGCACAGATCTTATTTTCTTGCTCATCAGATTTCATTAGTGTCTGTGTATTTAGTGTGGCCCAAGACTATTCTTACTCTTCCAGTGTGTGGCAGAAAAGAAAATAGGTGGGACACTGAAGCCTACTGACGTTCATACTATGGAACAAATGAGTAATTCCTACAGGTTGAATTAGGTGAGATTTCAGAGAAGACACATGTATAATTAAAAGAGGACAAGGTTTGTACCTAATGTCCTTTGGATAACAGAATTCCGAATCTCATCAAGTTAAAACCCAAATGGCCCAGGGAAGAGTATCTGCTTTGGTTGACCATCACAGGGAACCCAACCTAAAGCTCAGCCAGAATTAGGTAGAAAAGCTGAGGTAAAAGCAGGAAGAAGTAAAAACCAGGTGCAGACACAGGGACGTCCCAGTTATTTGGCGAGTATCTGCCAAGTGCCAGGTGCTGCACAAACATTAGTCTCATTCAATTCCCCTATAGTAAAATCTTAAATGAAATACTGCTCTCCTTTTTTTTTTTATAGATGAGAAACCACCACATCAGAAAAGTAACTTGCTCATGAGTTCTGCTTCTCAGGTACAGAGAGACCAAAGTGGCAACACTGGAAAGGAAAGAGCTCTAGAGATTTGAAGGTTATTAAACTGAGTTTTAATTTTCTCAATTTTTCTTTGACGCATTGGTCATTCAAGAGCATGTTGTTTAATTTCCATGCATTTATACAGTTTCCAATGTTCCTCTTGCTACTGACTTCTAGTTTTATCCTGTTACAATCAGAAAAGATACTCAATATGTTTGTCTTTTTTGAATTTGTTGAGACTTGTTTTGTGGCCTATCATGTGGTCTGTTCTTGGAGAATGTTCCACGTACTGATGAAAAGAATGTGCATTCTGTAGCATTTGGATGAAATGTTCTGTAAATATTTGTTAGGTCTATTTACTCTACAGCTTAACTTTGAGGTTTCTTTGTTGATTTTCTGCCTAAATTATCTGATACATTGCCAAAAGTGGGCTGTTGAAGTCCTCTAATATTATTGTATCATAATCTATTCCTGTCAGATATATTAATATTTGCTTTATATATTTGGGTCCTCTGGTCTTGGGCACCTATATTTTTTATATTATCTTATTGAATTGACCTCTGTATCATTATATAATGATGTTGTTCCTCTTTGCAGTTTTTGACTGAAATTCTATTTAATTTGATATAAACACAGCTATTCCTGTTCTTTTTCAGTTTTTGTTTGCATTGAATACTTTTTTCATTTCTTTGCTTTTGGTTTAGGTGAGGTGAGTTTGTTGCAGGCGGCATATATTTGGGTCTATTCTTTTTTAATTCACGAGCTAATCCATGTCTTTTAATTGGAGAATTTAGTCCATTTACATTCAATATTATTAGCAGATAAGGCCCTTCTACTACCATTTTGTTACATTATGTATTTTATTCCATTACATCAAATGGACTATTAGCATCTGAAAGCCCAAACTGATCCACTGGGATAAGGTCATCCTGTTCAATAAACAGTGCTGGGAAAACTGGATATCCCTATGCAGAAGAATGAAACTAGACTGCTATCTCTTACCATGTACAAAAGCTAACGCAAAATGAGTTAAAGACTTAAATGTAAGGCCTGAAACAATACAAAAATGAGAAGAAAACCACATAAGGACAATGCTTCCCGACATTGATCTAGGTAGAAATTTTATTGCTAAGACTTTGAACACATAGGCAATGAAAACACAATTAGACAAATTGGATTATGGTAAATTAAAAGCTTCTGCACGATGAAGGAAACTAGCAAAAGAGTGAAGAGAAAACCTGTAGGATGTGAGGAAATACCCTGCAAAGGACTAATATCCAGAATACACGAGAAACTCAAATAACAGAAAAAAGAAAAAAAAA
>NW_003852536.1:2226816-2228894 GCF_000181295.1 Otolemur garnettii
AGATATTTCTCAAAAGGCAATATACAATGGCCAATAAGCATATGAAGAATGCATCTTGTCATTAATTAAAGAAATGCAAATAAAAACAAGTCTGAGATGTCATCTCATATGAGATGTCAGAAGTACAAGGCTGCCTTCCTGGCCCAGACGCACTCTCCCAGGCCAGTGTGGCCCTCAGCACATCACTTCCATCCTGATCTATCTCTCTTGCCTCTCCCTCTTTCCCAGGCAGCAGGAGAGTCCTAGAGTCCTACCTTTCCAGGTGGCCCCAGTCCTGCTGCTTCAAGGACACCAAATTTCCCTACTCTGGACAGACGGAAAACAGCAGAGGGAGAGATGAGGACTTCCCAAAGCTGTTGTGGAGGCCGTGTAATTCGGGGTGAGAGGTGTTGGAGGAGAAAGCTAATGCAAGGTGCATGGCTGTGTCAGAGCCTGAGGCTCCTGCCTGGGGAGGGTGCAGGACCTGGGGGCCCACAGGACAGCGCTGACGAGGACGGCAAGGCACTGCTCCTGCCGTAGGATGACAACGATCAGGACCCACGGTCCTAACCTCAGCCTGGTCTCTACCTCTCCCCACCTTCCGCGTACGGTACTGACCCACAGGGGAAGCATATTTACAGAAAGCGCAGCATGGGAATCCTGACTACCTGCTCTGGCACATCTGTGACAAAGACCTTTCTACGTTAGGATGCTATGTTTTATTCATCTTCCACCCTGGCCAGTAACACCCCTTAAAGGGGAAGATACGTCCCTTTCCTTCCATTCTATTCTGTATCATGCAAGGTTGGGTCATGGCAACGCGGTAAGGAAACAGTTATTTTTACAGCAAAATACCATGTTTGGCAGCCTAATTATACAGACAGGAGAAGCTCAATGATTCCACACATACTGCAGATTAAAGGGCAAAGACAGGGACCAATGTGGACTTTCAGGCTCTAACAGTCCATTTGATGTAATGGAATAAAACGCGTAACGTACCCGTCGTAAAACAGAACCCGGAGAACAAAAGATGCAGTTTAGACTGTGCTGAAGAAGAACATGACAAAATACCTATAATTATACCTGCATGACTCAAACTGAGAGTCACCTTTAGATAATGGAAAGATCACGCTCTGCTCTGTACGCCCCCAAGCGTCAGCAGTCACAGAATTCTGCATTCCACGCGTGGTGGTTCAGCACCGGCCAGCTGCTATTATCAAGAATTTACATCACTACAAGTGGCGAGGGAGAAACTAGTTTTACAACGGATGGAGTAGGTGCTTATTATTAGCAGGTCAGAAGCAGATTCCTCATCGACTTTTCAGATTTCTGAAAAGGCCACAGGGTTAAAGGGACATAACTCAGCCTGCTGTGAGTAATTTTTGATTTATATTCTAATGTGTATACTTTAAGTCTAGACTCTGACCAGACCAAATTCCCCACATGCCTTATTCTACCAGCAGGAAGCAACACAATAGTTTCACCTCCTCCTGAGCCACACTGTAATAACCCCCTGCAAAGTACCAGGAAAATTCTAACTCTCCTAATACCACATCTTCCCAACAATCCTGGGATACAGAAATTAGCCCCCTTTTATAGATGAGAAAATTGAGGGCCACAAATATGAAATAAATCTCCCAAGATCTTTTAGAAGATTAATGCTGAATATCCAATGAAGATCCGAAGCTAACTGCAAAGCTTGGAGAAGTTCTTGGAACTCACCCTCTTCTAAGCTAGAGGTGCCCAAACTTTGGTGCACATTGGAATCACCTAGGATTCTTTATAAGGATACTGACACCTGGCTCCCTCTCTGAGACCTTCAAATTTAACTTGGCTGTGTTTAAAGGCTCTTCAGGTGAGTCTACTGGGCAGCACTGCCTTACAGCTGACCAGTTGCACCCATGCTCTTGGTCACCTGTGTAAGACATCCTGGCTGACCCTGAGGGCTCATGGTGAATGGAGGCTGTGTTCTAGTTTGCGCATTTTTGCCACAAAAAATCAGCTGTATACTCCTGAATAGTTCAGCTGTGTCTCCTCACAAACTTATATATATCACTTATACTTACTATAAACAACAAGATACTATGTAAACCAATGAA
>NW_003852536.1:2231167-2232575 GCF_000181295.1 Otolemur garnettii
GGGATTATAGGCATGAGACATGGCGTCCAGCCAAGTTTCTTTTTAATCACAAGTTTAATGAGATGTGAATGAGAAATTATAGAGTGGAAAAAGTTGTAAGAATCTAGAAAAAGTCTATACCCAGTTGGCTGTACAAATATCTTTTAAGTTCTTGAGTCTCTTTGAAGAAATTTAAACCAACAACTAGCCTGGCAATGTAAGTGTGGGTCATGAAACTCAGAACTTGGAGCTGAAAACTCTTCTCAAAGAAAAAGCCATGGCCTCATCTCATGAGACCCATGAATAAATAAATACACATCGGTATATGTCAAGGTCAAATGCTTATCATTTGACAGAATTCATTTCACAGAATTCATTTTTCTAACCAAATTTCTCAACAAACAGACCAACTGCTTCTGACCGTGGTACCTAATTCTGGGTTTTTCCAGATTTATAAAATCTGCTTATGTGAAAGGCAATTGGGCGATTTTCCTCTTTCTGAGAAGCAGCTATCGTAAATAACGGAGAAACGCACGTTTTAAAATACAGCACACATTCCACGTGAACAAGTGAAGCCAAGCACTTCAGTGCCAGGCACAGCCCCAGCGCTCTGGAGGGGCAAAGCTTGAGTCACGAGATGCCCTGTCCTCAAGGAACTTGTAGTCAAATAGGGTTTGAACAGAGGTAGAGTGAGGCAAAGTGCAGCACCCTCCAACTGCTGCGGGACTCAGGAGAAAGATACAGAGGGGACGATCTAGGTGTCTTTATGGGGTAGGAAACTTGGGGAAGGGGCATAGAAACAAGTTTTTTTTTTAAATTATTATTGTTGTTACTGTCCTTTCCCTTCCTTTTTTCTCCCTCCCTCCCTTCCTTCTGCAGTGCTAGGAGAGACTGCAGATTTAAGGGTGGACAGACAGTGGGCAGGGTCCTGGCTGAGGCAGAAGGGGCAGGAGGAGGGAGGCAGGGAGATGGGAGGAGCCGACCTGCGGGAAGCAGCAGGGGGCGCTAGGGCTCAGGGCCCAGACAGTTCCAAGCTGCATGAAGCTGGGCCATGCCCCAGCAGTCTCTCTCTTCCCATCAAACAGGAGTAGAAATTATCTGCTGAGAGTGGCAGAGAGACCAGGAGGCTTGAGAAGAGGATTTGGAACTGCTCTGGTAATCAGCAGAGTGATTGTTATAACAATTTCAGGCTCTACCGTTTGGAATATTGTCTCCTGGCTGAAGTTCAAACAGAATTATATTATGAAAAGTCTACAAATATGAAACTGTAGCTTCATTATTAACCAAGAGAGAAAGGACAGCCCTGCAGTGTGGGCGCACCCTGGCTGCACAGGGTTCTGTCTCCTTTGAGAGAACGTTCATTCCTGGACCCCTTTTCCCATCTATTACCCAAAGAATGAAGAGGGGGGAGGGGAGAGGGGAAGGGGAG
>NW_003852536.1:2232837-2233042 GCF_000181295.1 Otolemur garnettii
GAGGGGGAGGGGGAAGAGGACTGGCGATGCTGGACACAACTACAAAAGGGACTCTTCCTAATAAATGCAAACATTGTAACCTATTTGTTCACATTAATTTGAAATAAAAAAAGAAATTTAAAAACCAAAAGAATGGCTGTCTAGAGTCACATCAACCACACAGGCCTGGGTAGGGCCTGAGCTGACTTCAGCCATTCCATGACAC
>NW_003852536.1:2233104-2242574 GCF_000181295.1 Otolemur garnettii
CCCAGCCCAGCCTCTAGTTTGGCCTTGAGTTTCCCCCTGGAGATAATAAAGTTGATGAACAAATCAAAGACCAATACCTGGGCAATAGCTGCTTGCAAGCGTAGATGACGCCTCAAAGCACTACTGTTAAAACCCATCTTTGTCGACGCAACTTGTACAATTTCTCTATCATTAATATAATACACGGGTGGGAAATTCTACACCTGACTTCACGTGATGGGTCGCAACCCACAGGCAGTCAAAATTGTGTTTCATGGATACAATTATAAAATATGGTCTATGAAATCAACTTCAGGCTATGTACACAGGTACAGAAGAAACGTAAATCAATTTCATGTTGAGATTTGGGTCCCATCCCCAAGATAGCTCATGATGTATTTGCAAATATTCCAAAATATGAAAAAAAATCTGAAATCTGAAAACCCTTCCGGTCCCAAGCATTTTGGATAAGGGATACTCAGCCTGTAGAATCTTGGCTCAGACACCTGATCACCCAACATTACGAGCAGCAGCTCCACGATCACTAGGGCATTGGGGTCTCATCCTCACTGCTGGAATTCCCAAGGAGGCTCTCACACCATTAGAGGTTTATGTACAACGGCTGTACAACGGCTGAAGACTCAGCCTCACTAATATTCCAGAAACCTTTTTGTTTGTTTGTTTTTGGAGACAGGGTCCTAAAAATATGCACCACCACAGTGCCTGGCTATTTTTTCTTTTAATTTTATTTTTGTAGAAATGGGGTCTTGCCGTGTTGTCCAGCTGGTCTCACACTCTTGATCTTGAGAGAACCTCCTCTCTCAGCTCCCAGGGTGCTGGGATTACAGGTGTGAGCCACTGTGCCTGGCCTCAGGGAAGTATTTTAGGTTTAACCTATTGCTATCTGCAAAACAGCAATACATCACCAAAGAATTTTCTTTTCTATCTAAACTGGACATGTTTTTAACATTTGGTCTACTTACACGTGCAGACACGTGTGTATGTAAAATGCATTTCAGACTCAGGTGCGTATGAGCACAATGTATTTAGCACTCGAAGCAGAGATCTCTTCTAATGGCTGGTTAACAGTACCAGGCTCTGTTTCCTGCTGCCCTGCAGGGCCACTAATTCATAAACTTCTACCTAATTGAGACAAGGGTCCCACAGAGATTATTACTTATATATAAGCAAACAAAATTTTTCCATTTTAAACAACACTCTGAATCTTCTCATTATATTTTAAACTGTTATAAATTCACTGAAGCCATGCCAGCTGGGTGCTAGGAGGCTGGGTGCCTTCTGGCCCAGACCCCTTCTCCTGGAGAGGCAAGAGATGTCTCTCCCGGATCTTTCTGGGGCTGATGCCCAGAAAATGATAATCTTTCAAGACAATCACTTTAGGGTTTATGAAGAGACAGTGTTTTTTTCGTTTTTCTCGTCCCTTCTCTGTTCTCATCTACTGAGACATTAGAAAGAACCTCCAAGAGGTGCTGGAAGCCTTTAATAGTATTTGCCTTTCCCTTTAACCCAAATTTATTATTTAAAAGCAATTTCTTTTCACAATTTAAGAATAGGAAGAAGATGAGTTTGATGCTAAATATTTAATATGTGCCAAGGATGCATTAAGTACCGATTTGGGGTGGCTAAGTTTAGAAAGTGTCCTCACGTTCTCCCCACCATCTATGGAAGCTGAATTTCAGGTTCTTACATTGGAAGCCATTTAATTGTTTCCTTGTTTTCAAGATTTCTCCCAGATTTCAAATGGAAAGCAGACCAATGAAAAAGTAAAAACCGCAAACCTGCAAATGGAGTTGTTTTCAGCGTGGTTTGAAACCTAGGAAGAGAAGATTATCCCATTGTGTGAGTTTTTCTGCTCAGGACCATTTGGGAGCCATTTGGCTGACGATTCAGATCTTTGTGAGTCATTCTCTGCTGAAAGTACCAGAATTTGCTACGTTCAGGCTCTGATTATTATTATTAACAGCTGCTTTGATGAATAAACACTTTTCAGATTCTCATATTCACACTGCTAAGACATTACCCAGGAAAAAAAAAAAAGCAAAAAAATTCCAGTGAGGGCAGTGTTTAAGACCAGCTCTCAGCGTGTTAGGAGAAATATGGATAAAACTGCTGTGGATTCTGAAGTTCCGATCTTCTCATCCCTATCCTAATCCCCCATCTCCTCCTTAAGGAACATGATTCTAGATGGGCGTGCTTTATGCGGTGTGAACCATTTATTGAGAATTAATCTCCTCTGAAAGATTCTCATTCAGTATGTTCTGCTCTTCCCCAGTCAGACCTTTCTCCCCATCATGCAGAATCTGGTCCTCTGCTGATGCTTACCTCCCTAGGGTGCCCACAGCACTGCCACTGGGGGCAGTATCCCCAGGCCCCTTGGGCGGCAGCCGCTATAGGTAGCTCAGGGCTGATTTTCAGAGCCACAAAGCCTCCTTGGGTAGTGGAATGCCAGCCCCAGATGCAGGCGTTTGTGTTCAGTCCTGGGGGCGAGGGCAGCAGCCCAGTTTCCAGGCCCTGCTCAAACTAAGGGATCAGGGAGTGACTTGGGCGAATCTCATATTCACTAAACGGAAGAAGCAAGACGCAGAAGGTCACATATGGACCACGTGATCCCATTCACATGACGGTCCTGAGAAAGGCAAAGCTAGAACGATGAAAATCAGAGCAGTGGTTGTCGGGGAGAGAACGATAAGGAAGGGACAGAGGGCAAGAGGGACTTTACGCGGTGGTGGCTTTGCTCTGTCTTCATAGTGGTGGTGGCTACACCACTGCAGATTGGCCAAAACTCACCTAAAGACACATAAAAAGGGCAAATCTTACTGATTCTACCTTATGCCTCAGTAAACACGAATGTAAACAAGACTAGGAACAATGGCAGAAAACAGATCAAGCGATCACAGAGATGGGGGAGGGAGGAGCTTCCACTGGGGGGCAATGGAGGTCCCCAAGAGCTATCTCCAGGAGGGATGGTTTTCAACAGGGAGACTCAGGGAGAAATTGGGGAGCTCGCCCACAGATCCCAGTGGATGTCTTAATTTCTGAATTCATCTAGAGTACGTTTGTTGATTGCCTCTCTGCTTTAGTCAATTGGCTTTACAATTTCTAGGTCAAGGTTAAGTCTCCTAAGTCAAAGTTTTGTTTTGCTGGAATCCAATGTTCTTAAGGCAATCATTCAGAAAGGACTAGGGGTCAGTCACCTGTGTTGTGAAATTCCTGCAGAGGGGAGCTCTGAGAGACTGTGGAAGCCACTACCTGGCCAGCCCAGCAGCCCCAAGGCCCAGAGCTTGCCTTAGCAACCCACTGAGGTCAAGAGACCACCCTACTCATGGCCTAAGATTCCACCCATGACACTCAGCTGTGTGTTGGCACAGGACTCCACTGGCCATAGACACTATCTGACTGAGGATGGAGAACCATGCCAAATCCCCTGCTTATTCTGAAAAATAGCCAAGAGGGGTCTGTATAACCACAGTGCCACTCCCAGTGGTGCAGCTCACTCCTAGAGCAGGTACTATGCCTGAGTTTTACAATGAATTTCCACACAGGGCACAAGGAGGCTGGTTGTTATTCAAAAGTCCCATTTCTACCTTACCTACAAAACACAACTGCTTCTTTTGGGCAGACATAGCAGATTCAAGCTAATGATTAATAACATATTCCAGGGTGCTTGGAGGGCTAAATGATAATCTTTCAAGACAATCACTTTAGGGTTTATGAAGAGACAGTGTTTTTTTGTTTTTTGGTTTTTTTTGATACAAATTCTCACTCTGTTACCCTGGGGAGAGCGCTGTGGTGCCATCACTCACAGCAACCTCAAACTGCTGTGCTCAAGCAATCCCCTTATGGCAGCCCCTGCCCCAATAGCTGAAACTATAGCTGAAACACAAGGCCCAGCTAGTTTTTAGTAGAGACAGAGTCTCCCTCTTGCTCAGGCTGGCCTCCAACTCCTGAGCTCAAGCAATCCACCTGCTTCGGCCTCCCAGAGTGCTGGGATTACAGGAGTGAGCCACTGCTCCCCCAGAAAGACACTAGTAAGCGGTCTTTCCTTTTGAAATTTTGTCCCCTCACATTCTCACAGCAGTCACATGGGTGAATTATCTTTTTCTGAAATGAACCCTTTTGTCTTGGACAGTTCAGAAGTACATTTCGGCCCGGACTCCACAATTGTCTTAATTACCAATCACAGCAGCGCCTACTGAATGCCCTGAAGGAAAGGTCACAGTGTATGTATACCACAGTTTATTAACCCATTCATAGGTCAACGGGCACTTGGGCTTCTTCCATGACTTAGCAACTTATGCAGCCTTAAAGAAAGATGGAGACTTTACCTCTTTCATGTTTACATGGATGGAACTGGAACATATTCTTCTTGGCAAAGTATCTCAAGAATGGAAGAAAAAGTATCCCATGTACTCAGCCCTGGTATGGAACCAATTTATAGCTTTCATATGAAAGTTATCTTTCATAACCCAGTTATAGCCCAAGAAGAAGGGGAAAGGGGAGAGGGAAGGGGGAGGGAGGGGAGGGGAGGGTGGAGGTCGGGTGGAGGGAGGGTAGTTGGTGGGACCACACCTATGGTAAATCTTACAAGGGTACATGTGAAATTTACTAAGAATATAAATGTCTTAACACAGTAACTAAGAAAATGCTTTGAAGACTATGTTGACCAGTTTGATGAAAATATTTCAAATTGTATATAAAGCCAGCACATTGTACCCCATGATTGCACTGATGTACACCGCTATGATTTAATAAAAAGAAAAAAACAGAAAAGGTCGCAGTTGCCTTAGCGGGGTTGTCTCTGGCTGGGGGAGCCCAGGAGGGGCTGAGGTAGGAGGCCAACTCACTTCCGCCCTTGCCGCTCTTCTCCATCCGGTACTGGTAGATGTGCAACGTGAAGAACATGTGTGAGCTGCGGTGGGCGTCCTCGTCACAGTCCTGCTGGTGGCTCCGGCGAGAGGCGATGGCTGCGTCCAGGAAAAAGGCCGCCTTCTCTGCGGTGGGGGCCCGCAGCTCGCTCTGGTTCTGCAGCTGGAAAACAGAAGCCACAGGCTGAATGAGGCTGCAAGCTGGGGTGGGGGGCTTGCCTGTCACTCACACCCGGACGCTACCGCTCCATTCAGCTAGCTGTCCCTTCCCTATAGTAAAGCCACGCGCCTCGCTAAGGCAGAAAGTCTGTCTAGAACCAGGTGCTGTGCTGGTATGCAATTCTCAGCTTAATTAATTCATTTCTGAAGATTAATATTGAGCACACTTAATTGGATAAAACCTATTTTCATGCATTTTACAATTTACATAGGATATCTATAAATAGCAGGTGTGACAAGCAAATGGTTGCAGAGGCTGAGCCAGGGGAGCAGGTGGCCCAGCCTTATCTCTGCAGAGGACAGCAAGCCAACCTCCTGGCTATCCGTTTACCTAAGAAAACAGAGGGATGAGGGATGTGACTGCATCTTGATTCCAAAGATTAGACTGTTTGCAGACGGGGCGGTTGCAAAACGTGATTTTAGACCTGACAGCACTGAGGTCTCAAAGAAGAAAAAAAACTCAGTTAAGTTTCACAAGGCTTCTAAACCTTCAGGTATTTACTCAAAGCCAATTTTAAGCCACATGTACTAGCATAAATAAGAAGTGAGTGGAAAAGGCACCCCGAAACACCCACGATGTCTCATCCGTATTTAAGAGATACCTTAATTCTGAATTCATGTTCCTGGCATACTCATTGATTAATGGAAGATGGCACAGCCCCCCATGTCTAAATGTTATGAGAACACTTAGGAATAACAGTAAACCTGATCAGAGCCATCATATCAGAATTTGACCCAGACTTCCTTTTTTGAGAGAAAAAGTAAACTGTTTCTGGGTTTTATTCTAAGAACTGGCTCGCTGTACAGGCCTTGGTATAAATTCTGACAATTGTCTACTCTAATTTTGACCTCTGAGAGCCGACAGTCAGAACCTGAGACCATTAAAATCTTTGAACTTCAAAGAGATTCTCTTCTGTTTATTGTTTTGTACTTATTCTAGAAAAATAAACCAAGGAATGTTAAAGATTTTTTCCAACAAGAAGCATTACAGAGAATGCTGGTTTCTTCCTCTTTTTAGCCTTTAGTCAAGCCGATTTTTCACCTAGATGGAACTTCCCCCATGGAGTGGTAAAAGTGAACGGAGGTGAGAATGTATTTGACTGTCCTGGAAACACCTGGAACACGGGCAGTGGTAGCAGTGGGTCCTCCTGATTCCATTATAGGTGCTGTTTAGAGATGGTCTGAATACGTCTTATACTTCAGTGCATTTTTTTTTGGCCAGGGCTGGGTTTGAACCCGCCACCTCCAGCATATGGGGCCGGTGCCCTGTTCCTTTCAGCCATAAGCGCCACCCATTTTTTTTTTTTTTTGGCAGTTTTTCCCCAGGGCTGGGTTTGAATCTGCCATCTCTGGCATATGGGGCTGGCGCTCTACTCCTTTGAGCCACAGGCACCACCCTTCAGAACACTGATTCTCAAAGTGTGATCCCCAGACCAGCAGCATCAACATTACATGGGAACTTGACAGAAATGCAAATTTTGGAGCTCCAAGGGAGACCCATTCCATTAGAGACTCTGGGGGTGGAGCCTAATGAGCCTTGTTTTAACAAGTCCTCCAGGTCCCGTGGTGCCCGTGGCTCAAAGGAGTAAGGCGCTAGCCCCATATGCTGGAGGTGATGGGTTCAAACCCAGTCATAGCCAAAAAAAAAAGTTAACACATAAACATAAAATAAAATTATCAAAAAAAAAGAAGTCTTCCAGGTCACTCTAGTTCAGACTAAAGATGACTCATAAGGAAAACGGAAGGGTCTGAGGTTCTTTAACAGGGGAAGAGCATGGTCAGGTCTGAGTAGGTGAGTATAAGGAGAGCCACCGGGACAGCCTCACCTGTGCCAACAATCCCAGTTGGGATCAGACGGCACACATGTCTAAAAAAGAGGCAGCTGATAAAACCAGGGACTTGGAAGAACGGATTATTCTGGATACCAATCAGGGGCTCCCGAGTCATTCCTCCAGCTACCGTCACAGCAAGGGGGAGACACTCCTAACAGGTATGACATCCCCCAAAGGCAAAGCAGAGCTTCTCTTGGCTTCCACAGTTCTAGCAATTATATCACGGTTCTAATTAGACAGTGGTTATGAGTTTTTCCTACAGCACTGCTAATCCGACTGCAAACCAGCGCCAGAAACAGAGTTTATAGAGCCATAAACAGCCCCAGTAATGACTGCAGCTATTTGCGCAGAGCAGTAAATATTTCGGTTTGTTGTTAAACAAAAGAAAGATTGTACTTTTTTTTTTTTTTTTTTCTGGGGCGTAAAGAAAGTGAATCCAATTTTCCCCCCAAATGCTACCATTGTGGATCCTGCACACTGTCAATTAGATTCAAGGTACAAATATTTAGTTTGGGCGAGCAGATGGCCCCGCAGCTGCAGGCCATAAAGTTCAGTCCACTTTAAAGTAAACACCCGTAAGCCGCCCAGTGCACAGGCTGGGTGATTCACGGGCTGGACTGCCCCAGCCTCTGAGGCGGGGGGGGGGCATCCTCGGGCCAAGCTAGGTTCCAGGAGCAGTCACCTGTGTGCCACAGATGGGGTCCTCGCAGAGGTACACGCCCGGGGACTGGCCGTCCTGCAGGCTGCCCGTGGCCACCTCCGACAGCAGGTCCCGCAGGTTCTCCTCCTTCCCCCACACTTCCACGGCGGAGATCCGGACAGAGAAACGGGCGCCCGTCTTTTCCTTCCGTTCGTTAATCAGCTTGAAGAGCCAGGAGATGGCACAGGGAATGATGCCGAGGTTTTGCATGGAATCGTCCTTCCCGATCATCGTATAGGATTTTCCTGGGAGAGCCGGGGACGAGAGCAAAAGCAGTTTCAGTGTCTAGGCGTCATTCTAGGCCTCTTAAGAAATACAGGCTAAGGGTGTGGAGGAGAGCCATGGGGCGGTGGGGGAGGTAGAAGAAAGGAATGAAAAGGTGAGAGAAATAGTCAGCATTGAACAGAAACAGAGACAGAAAGGGCATTCCCTAATACTACCGGTTAAATGGCTGTAATAAAAAAGTCAAGAGCCCAGACACATGACAAGATGCCATGTGCCTTGCGGAGGGTCCCAGCCATCACAAGCTATCCAGTTTCTGCATCGTGTCACACACGGTGGAGAGGCAAGAACTTCTCGTCCTTATTACGGTTCTTTTTGCAGCTGCCCCACAGATTAAATCCAGGCGCATTTATAGCCTTTCTCAAGTTAAACGCTGTGTATATTTTTATAGCATGGGCAAATTCCATTAGAGCCCAGATCACTGCATTCATGGAGAGTAAAAAAAGAGGAAGAGCTGGTGAGGATGGAAGTCGGAGAGAGAAGCAATGGGCCTTCTGTCCAGGCCCAGAGCTGGCCTCCACGCCCTCTGCGGGGCCTCTGTTGACGTCTCTGCTTAGGACCCCTTTTGGAGCTCTCCAAATCACTAACTTATCAAGCGTGTAACTTAAGGCAAGTCCTGGTGAGCCGATGGCCACCGGTCAGGGTTAAGATGGGACAGTGAAGGCGTTTGATAGAAACCCTGTGTGTGTGGTGAGGAGGGTCACTGCGCCTTCACCAGAAGCTTCTGCACAGGAGTGTCCCAACAGTGTGGCCCCTGCGTGCTGGGCAGCAAGGGCGGCTGGTCAGACAGCTTCCCCAGGCAGGTCCTACGGCGGCTCTGGGCTTTGCAGGGCGGTTGATCCTCCAGTTTTTACATCAGCTCTGATCACCTTGCTGGGGTGTGCGTGTGCGTGTGCAGGGAGCCCTGGTCTACTTTCCAACAGCCCCTGTTTAGGAACCCTACAGCCCTGCCCTCCCTCTGTGCATCTCACGTTGACTTTCCTACGTGACTGGGTGTCTGCTTAAGATGAACGCCTAAGTTTCAAAAGCAGAAATGGTTCTTCAGCACCTTTCAGAGAAACTTAACCCTTCCTTTCAAGTGAGGAGGGACCAATACAGGACACAGGAACCCTGACGCGCAGCATGAACAAGTAAAGCTCTCACTGACCCAGCTTGGCATGCCCAAAACAGAACACGCAGCCATCTGCTCCGTTGACCACAGACTGGATCACCTCCGCCACAGTCCCAGCGCACACTTCAGCCTGTCAGACAAAAAGGAGACACGCACTGTGACTGGATTCCACCACCGAGGCACCATTCATGGCTTAAAAGTGAGCCTACCTGTTTCCAGGACTTAGCGTTCCAATGTCACTGTATTCTTAAATGGGCCAGCCTCGGCCACAGAAGCCTGACAGTGCTCACAGCCCTTCTGCCCTTTGCAAGCCTGAGCATTAGACACGTTAGCTGCAAAGCACCCTTCACCCCTCTGCTCATCGGTGGTGCGTTTCAGCTGCTGCCTCTGTAGAGCGGGATCAGGCTGGAATGGGGACATAGGGCATCACCGACATCACTTCCTTCCCTCATCTGCCATTC
>NW_003852536.1:2242842-2254253 GCF_000181295.1 Otolemur garnettii
CTCTGCGAATAATAGGAACTCCATAAATTTCGCGGACCAGCTTGGAAAGCCGGGGAATTCCTCTCGCTCTGGTTAGCACCTGGGACTCTTCAGAGCCCCAGGAGGACAGAGTCACTCCCTATGTCCTGGGGACTCCACTTCTGTCCCTCGGCTGGAGTAGGCACTTGCAGCTGCATGGTGAAGCTGCTGTGCGAACCCTGGGGCCCTGCAGTGAGCACAGCAACGCGTCTCCCCATGGGGATCCGAAAGCCCCAGCCCGGGCAGTGAACACAGTTACTCAGCTCCAGGTTTCAGCAGCACAATGAACCGCTGAAACCTGAACCAGCAGGGTGGTTGGCTCAGCGTCTCTGCGTGGGGCTCCTCTCTGGCCAAGGGGGCAGCCGGACAAGGCTGCTGGGGGGGAACCACAGGATCTTACACACAGCTCCCCCACCCTGGACCTCAGCAAAGGAAGCCTCATGAGACAGGCTGAGGCAGAAGAAAGTTGACAAAGTGGCCAGAGGTGCCTCTGCAGTGCAGGGACAAGTTACTGCCCAATGCACTAAGTCTTCTTTGAACATAGAAGTAGAATAAACTACTTCATTCTTGAGTCATGAGGAAGACTGTGGGCTGTACGTGGGCCAAACCTCCAGCCCTGAATCACCTTGCAGAGGCCAGGAGCCAGCGGAGATACAGGAGTGGAGGCAGAGAGCACAGGGTGGGTGAGCGGCCCTTTGAAGAGCTCCGGCTGCCCTCTACCAAGAAGAGAGTAGTCAGCAGTGCGTCCCTCTGGGGTCTGTTAAGAGCTGACTGTCACTCCCAGAGGCCACTAGTTGTTTTTCCCTCGGACTTGGAGATGCACACAGCCTTCCTGAGCACAGACCCCCGGAGCAGGACCAGGTCTGCAGGAAGCCTCTGCTCACTCGTGAGTCCTGCCCCACTTCCAACCCCATGAGCCTGACTCTACAGAGTTTGTCCAAACAGTGGGCAGCTGGTAACAGCCAAGGCCACTTAGGGTAAATAAGGATGGCTTATAAAGGCAACAAGGAAAGTGGACTGTTCTAATCATTGCTCAGCTTCAGGAAACAGATATCTTCCAGGAACTGAGCAAAAGCAAATTTTGTAACTGCCTGGGGTCACTGGCTGCTGAGGCCCACTCTCCACACTTTCTGGGTTTTGAGCTTTGGAGGCCCAAGGGTGCTCAGCCTGCAGGGGCTGAGGTGGCCACGGCTGGCAGCACGATGGTGACACTGGCAACGACAATGTTGTGATAAAAACATTTATCGTGCACTGGCTGTGTTCCTGGCTCTGCTGTGGTACTTCCTGTGCGTCACACTGACGGATCCCAACAGCCCAAGGAGGGACGTTTCTGTCACATCCTCATTTAACAGATGAGGGCACGGAGGCCCACACAAGTGAAGTGACTTACCCGAGGCCACGCTACTGGTCACAGAAATGGGAAATGGCAAGTGGAGAAAGGTGAAAGCCACATGAGCAGGGTGCAGAGAGGTTAATGGGAAGAATCCAGGAAAGGTGTCTGCTCAGAACAGGGACTTGAACAAGTGACTTCATCTTTGAGTCTCAATTTCCTCATCTGTTACATGGAAAGGGTAATGTCTATCTTCCCTACCCCACAGAACCCTAGGAAGGGTCACAACCTCTGAAGAATTGCAAACTTCCATGTAAATGTAATTCATTACATTTAACAAAACTAAAACATTCCAAAATGAGTAAAACTACAACTGAGCCTACTGAGTCCCGGAACCAAGCGTGCAATAGAAGCAAAGATTAACAATAAAAACGGCTCCCTTTTCCAGAATAAATCTAAAACTCATTAATAGTCCATGCTTTGTTTAGGGCGTGCTTTGGGATTTTTACAACTTGCAGAGATTTGCTTCTGAAAAGTTTTCACTATGTTAATTAAATTATCCATAGGCCATTTATTAGACCCAATAGCAAGTTTAAATGACTGAGCTTATTGGGTGGTACGACATACAAAAAATGTAATAAAGAGAGAAACTGTAGAATTTATTCATAAAGTTCTTTGTCTTCTTATGGGAGATCACATGCTCAACTTCTTACTGAATGGGGCCTACCCTGCGTGCTGTGTGCCCGTGGTGCATTACAGGAGCTCGTGAGAACATCGTCAATTCCTACACTCAGGCAACGTGGAGGTAATTAATGCGGGATGTGAATGGTAACGATTAGCACCATTGTCCCCAGTTTTGCTATCGGCCATTAGTTATACATGGTTTTGTATACATCTTGGGAAGTACTACACATTTATCAGAAAGGTGCAGGTGTCTGATGCCAAAACACAGGCCGAGTAGACCACTGGTACAACCTGGGTTATTGCTGCAATTAGTCAGTTTGACGCTCACACCCCCTCCAGTCTCCTGCAGGAAGAGGCACTATCTGGTGCCACTTAGAGGCCTGTGTTCACCACAGCTCCAGAAGCCAATCCAAGTAAAAAGTGATGTCAACTAGGGTCTATAATTCACTGGCTGTTTATGGTCCAGTAATCTTGACACCTTATCCTGCCCACGTAGCCTCCAAATTATACTCATAGTAGATGAACAAAAATGGCCCCAATTCTCCACTCCACCCTGTGTGCAAGCTCCTTGCAATGTTCCATGCAGCTCCTGCCATCATGAGGGGGAATCTCTCCCCCACCTCTCTAAGCTGGGCCAATACAATGCAGCAGAAGTGATGTTGTGTCAATGCTGAGCCTGGCAGACCCAAGAGGTCTGCACACTTGGGTCCTAGACATGACCATGTGAACAAGGCCAAGCTAGCCTGTTGGATGATGAGACAATATGGAAGAGACCACTTGACCCGGCCAAGGCGATTCCCAAACCTGTGCCTATAAAGCATTATTTCATTTCAGCTGGGGAGCGCCCAGCCAGGACCTTCAGAGATACCCACCCAACTCATGGCTGACCACAGACACTGACAGGAGCTGGTCTAGGACCAGAAGAGCTGCTCAGCTGATAACAATAAATGCTTATTTTCTGGCACTGAGTTTTAGCATGGTTCGTAAGGCAGCAATACCTAACTGATGCAACCCCAAGCCTCTCTTCTTCCCTCCACTCCACTGACCCAGGCCACAGGCACACGCCAGCCTCAGCTTCCCTGCCTGGCACTCTGGTTCTTCGCTAGAACTACAGACCTGCCCTCAACCCCACTGTGCTTACACATGGCCCGAGGACACTGCCTAATTCTACCCTAGCTCTCCAAAATGCTTTTTCCCTTCTTACACGCCCATACCCAGAAGAGCCCAGGACGGGTGGAGTCTAGTGGACCAGCTGTCCCTCTAACTTCCAATTCTGCCCACTCTCTTTCTGCTCCTGTGTGCTACCAACACACTGCCTCGCTCTTCCTTCCTCCCAAGGATATCTGGAAGTCCTGGCACACAGATCCTGCCCAATGTATGAACCAGTAATTCAGAAGCACTGACCTGGTCAATAAGGTGCAAATCGACTTCTAAAATTTGTGCAGATGGAGGAGCTCTCCAGGAGACACCTGCCTGCTCACAGGTCCAGTGAATGAGTAAACGCTTCTTTAATCGGCGCTGCCCGAGCCTGAGATTTACACCCACCTGAGAAGCGTCTTGCGGAAAAACTGCATCAAAGGCGAACATCTTTGGAGGAACCTGGCTGCCTCTCTTCTGGAAAGCATTCTGACCTCCACACGTCAGGGGGTCATACAAGGTGATCTGCTTCTTCCGAGGGTCCACCTTTAAGAAGGAACTGGATTCTGAGCTATCGCGAGCCAGGGTGGAGCAAATGCGAAGCATGACTTTCACCTGTTAAGAAACAAAGGAGGGAAACAGCGTGGAGAGGGACCGCTGGATGCTTCACAGTCAAGCGCCCCTGTCTATTCTGGTGATATAAACACACAGGGCGGCACTGCACCTTCTCATGATGAATTTCGGTGACGCACACAGTGAGTTAGCAACATAATCCCCACTGGGTCACGGGAAAACGGATTTATTTATAATTACCAGGTAGAATGTTTTGCTATGTCTATTACTTTAATACAGAGGTGGCACCTCATGTTCTTTGTCTTCCTATTAATATAAATCGAAAATTAACTGAGCCCTGGTGGCCCAATTATACAGATGAAAAGGTAACCTGGACCGTCGAGCTATAGGGGCTGGCAGAGTTCCCTCGAAGCTCACAGATCAATAAACCGTGCACATAAAAGTTAGCTCTGTAATTTACTCCTTGGCTTGGCTCATCAGGACTCTGGGAGACAAAAATCCACAGTTATTAGTGTCATCATTAAAGGCCTGTGAAATGGCCTGCTTTTAATGGCCAGCATTTGAAATGTGATCCAAGGGGAAACAGTGATAAAAGATTGGTTTTGCAACGTGTTATTTGGGATCCCCTTAAGTGAGTGCAGAGAAGTTGTCATTTCAGGGAATAAAAGTGCATCTCTAAAGGAAGCAGGAGGCAGTGCTCTTTAACCAGCCTCCTGAGTCACCAAGGGCCAGCATCTCTGGTGCTCCCCCAGCCCCGCCCCACTCATCCTGGCCCCGCCCCATTCAGCAGGGCTTGTGAAAATGGACAGCCTCCCTGGGGCCTAAGGTGAATAGAAATCCAGCAGAAGCCACACTCCTGGTCAACCAGAATTTGCTCTTACCAAATCTTTGTTAATTAGTTCAGTCCAGCTTACTAGATCTTAGCTAGTTCAGTTCAACTCATGATGGGTACTTTTTTGAGTACCTACTGTGGGCCAGGGCTGGGGGATGCAAAAGCGGATAATGCATAGAGTACCAGGGCAGACAGACACAGAGACAGATCACTTTAGTAATACAATGTGGCAAATTCAGGGTTATTTGTAAACTCCTCTGTTTCTTGCCCCCTGTGTATAATCAGATGTCAGGTCTGATGAAACTACCATCAATTTTTTTGTTTGTTTGTTTGTTTCTGGAGACAGAGTCTCACTATGTCGCCCTTGGTAGAGTGCGGTAAAGTCACAGCTCACAGCAACCCCAAACTCTTGGGCGTAAGCAATGCTCTTGCCTCAGCCTCCCAAGTAGCTGGGACTACAGGTGCCCACCAGAACACTATTTTGTGGTTGCAGTTGTCATTGTTGTTTAGCTGGCCCAGACTGGGTTCAAAGCCGCCAGGCTCGGTGTATGTGGCTGGCACTGTAACCACTATGCTACCAGTGCCGAGCCGAGGTTGTACATTTTTAAATAAAGTATTTCAAACATACGGAAATACTGACAGATTAATATGTAGAAGGTAACAAAAAATGTACACCCCAGTCACGTGTGCCTTCAGCAATTACAAGAGATGCTTGCTCTGCCTTGTACGCATCTTTTGGCTCAGTATATGTTGAGTATTACAATTTTAATGCAGTTTTTTTTCCCTTTCTTAAAATGTACACACATTGTTTGGCACCTGCAGTATGTTGCCTGTGATGGAGTGAGGCCATCCTCCTGCTCTGTCTGCTGAGGCAGGGGGACTAATCTGCAGAAACAAGGCTGAAATGTAAAGAATTCCAAGAGCACTGGGCTGTCAGACACACCACCCCACCCCCTGCTGAGCTCATGCTCATAACTTAAGAATGAGACTCAAGTGTGGATCTGGAGGCCCCAGGTCATAGGGGGAGGTGACGCTGACCCCTCAGAGTTCAGATCTGGGTTCTCCCCTGTGAGATCACAGAATGATACCTGCCATTTTCAGAGGGTTTACTGTGTGCCAAGACTGTGCTATCATCTATATTACCTCATTTGATCCTCCCAGAAAGCCAGTGTGTAGGCACAGGTGTCTAGATTTTACCGATGAGAAATCAGATGTCATCTAACTTGGCCCAGATCACTGAACCTAAGGGTGGTAAGGCTGCCTCTGATCCCACCTCCAAAGCCCACACTTTCTCCATCATACCAAAGGCTGCCTTCCACACATAAACTTCTCAGGGCCTCAGTTTCCACACCTGTATATAAGGAATAACAATGCCTATCTTATGGGCTGTGGGAAGACTCAATGAAGTGACGTGTGGCGCGCTGAGTGGGGGACTGAGCACTCGGGGGGCTGGAATCCTGTTTCTCTTCCCATCTCCCCACTTTAATTACGTCCCGCTGGATCAGGATACCTATTATTGTCCAATCACAGTGTGAATGATAAGGTTCAAGACTCTTTGCCCTGGACTCTCAGTACCACGAATCACAAACAGGCTACCACGGGGCATCACTATAGATACGGCTGGTTGTTAAGTGCTGACAAGGCTCCTATTAGGAAAACGTTGCCGACTCCCACAGCCTCTGTGTATAAGACAGCCACCACTTTTATCTACATTCCATCTGGCAATTTTCCTGTTCACCATGACTTTTTATAGCCTGGTTTCAGTTCTATAGATTTTCCCCAGTTACGTACCAGGTATACTAAAAGCACGTATTCAAATCCCAACCTCTGGTAGGTGTCTGGGTCCCCAGGCTTCCTGCAAGCATCTCTGAGCCCAGGCTCTGAGCTCTGCAGGGCTGGGGCGTGGGCGCCGCAGTGCCAGGCAGAACTGATGAAGCCATGGCCCAATGACTTTCCATTTCCCAATTTTGCATGCAATTTCTGGGTAACTAGAGGTGCTGAATATCAAATGTAAGCTAACCCAGGCAAGGGTCTGCAAGGAGAAGCAGGAAGGGAGGGCCGAACGAGAGAGTCATTTGTCCACGGGGAATGCTCCTGCATCTTAATGAAGCTCCGGGCTGCGGTTCATTTTCTGCAGACAGGCTGAAGATCCTGGCTGCTGGTCTGGCCAAAGAGAGACACAGTTCCTTAAAACCCCATGGAACTCTGAGCTGGGGGAAATGCCACACTCAATTCTTTTCTTTAAAATTCATTTAAATAGAGACTTTTTTGCCCTTAAAAGAAGGAAACTGGGTTTTTCTGCTTTGTGTCCTTTGTGTCATTGTTCCCTTAGTCAGCATTCTACTTCCTGCTTAATGGGCTGTAATTAAAGTGCTCGGGAGACGCCACTTGCTGAAGAAAGTCTCTCGGCCTTCTTGCCAGGAGTGCTTGCTTCTGTCACCAACCGTGTTAGGTTCTTGGCAACACCTCCTCCTCCAGCCCAGCCTGACCCTGCTGCTTGATAGAGGGGCCGGGCCATTGTTAACATGCACAGCCTTCTCCCCGGCTCTCAAGGTCAAGGGCACGGTCACTATTTCACTCCCAAGAGTGGACCTGTGGGAAATGGGATCCAGGAAGTTAAAGGAATAGCCCAAGGCGGGGGCAAGGAAGGCCAGACACACACACCCCCCCAGTTCAATCAGCAGGAGGCTGGTGTTTCCTGGACCAGAGTTGCCTCCGCTGCAAACCTCACTTTGCCCCATTTGTCTCCTCACTCAGTGGCTGGTGCGAGACAGCAGTTGCTTAGGGCGGCAGTTGCCTTTATGTCCTGCCCATTAATCATCTCAGCACCTTCTTCTGGGCGGCATTATAGGACAGAGGGAGAACAGAATCACGAGACACGCACCGAGAGAGGCAGAGCCTGGCTGATGAACTCTAGCAAGGCGGGGGTGGCCACAGACCACCAACCTGCCTGCAAGGAGGCTAATGAGGGGTGGCCAGTCATCACCCACTGGCCGCTACACGTGATCACAGCAGACACATATTCCTGCTAATCCCCAGTCAGACAGTGGGGTTTAGGAGGGTGTCCGGCAAGTTTGGCCATTGGAAAGGATCTCTCAGCAATCAAGAAAAGACTACAAGTCGTACTATGAAACTAATTCATACCTTTCATATGAAAGCTATAACCCAGTTATAGCCCAAGAATATGGGGAAAGGGGAGAAAGAGGGGAGGGGGAAGGTGGATGGAGGGAGGGTGATTGGTGGGACCACACCTACGGTGCATCGTACAAGGGTACATGTGAAACTTACTAAATGTAGAATATAAATGTCTTAACACAATAACTAAGAAAATGCCGCAAAGGCTATGTGAACCAGTTTGATGAAAATATTTCAAGTTGTATATAAAACCAGCACATCGTACCCCATGATTGCATTAATGTGCACAGCTATGATTTAATTAAAAAAAAAAAAAGAAAGAAAAGACTATAGATGGTGATGAGGTAGCGGGAGGAGGAGAGGACTCCGTCATTTAGTCTCAGGCATGAGCTTTGTTCCAATTCTTTTTCTGGATACCCACAACTCTCTCAGATGCAGAGAAGCAACGGACTATTCTCTGACCTGAGTCTCAGCCATAATAAATGTTCAGTAAGTGTGTGCGGGTGACAGTAAACACCTTTTTTTTTCCTCTACAAGGTTATAGGCCACAGAATTAAATTAACCACTAACACCTTTTGGTGCCTATACATTTCCCTATCTTAACGCTCTTTACTTTGATTTCTGAGTTCACAGATTTTTAAGACTCAGACCAGTAAAGACTGGCAAGGTACAGGTGGACTCACCTCACCAGAAATATCCCTCGGCATCCTTTCTGTCTCAGCCTCAGCAGTGTCAGGCTTACCTTTAAGCCTTCCACCTCTCAAGTGCCTAAAACTTGTCTGGAAATTGTTCTCCAGAACTTTGGGTGATGTCAACGCTCCCAGCATGAAGAATGGTGGGGAAAGTAGAAAAAAAGTAAGATTGCCAGAGGGATCATAAAACCCAAGGGGCCACCAAGGGACACAGATGGCACAGTCATACCGTGGAGCCTACTAGCAGCTAACTCAGCTCAGGGCCTTGCTTCTCTCCTGCAAAGCCAAGTGCAGTGATGGTGACCCTGGGAGTCCTCAGGGTGAGTGTGTGCCACAGAGATGCTGATCATCCTCTCAGCCTCAGGGAAGAGAGAGCCAACACGTGGGCAAAAGAGGAGAGCCCAGGGCAGCAGTAAAAGGCAGTACCATGATATCCTTGGGACAGACCAGGAAGGCTGCCTAGTTTCCACATGGTTTGGGGTCAGTTGTCAAGGGCAAACTTGGAGGGATAACAAAAGGGCCCATTGAATGTTCCTTTCTACAGGTATGGAGTATGTGGGCCCCCCAGTGAGGCAGGAGCTGAGATCTAACCCAGATGTTACCACCACTGGCAGGCCTAAGGTACAGAATTTGGTTTCCTTATCCCTCAAACGGGCCTGTTGTGCTGCCTCCCTGGAAGGCCAGTTGCACAGAACCAAAGAGATAAGAACAGACTTCAGAGCACCCTCCACATATAAAGTATCACTATCTCAAAAGACAAAGAAAGCAGCAAAAAGTCCCTTTTCCTCTGATCAACTGGCTTCAAATAGACTTCCTACAACAAACAAGGACATCAGAAGCCCTTCTCCTAGGCATCATATTCAAAATTAAACCAAAACTCCTTGAATGAGTATACACATACACAGAAACTAGACAAAGAAAAAAATGATCCCCTCTAAATTAAAGAATGTATGGCCTGCTTACCCCTTTAGTAAAATTGAGTCAAATGTGCAAAATTTGATCTGAGCATCTGAACGATAAATACGGTATTTCTCATGGTTTATCCCTTTGTGTTTTCTGTCTGGAGCAGGCAATGTGATGGACATGCTCGTGTGGCCTGCTTTGCTATGTGAGTCATTACAGGAAAACTCCCAGCCAGTCCCAGTAAGATGACTGGACAGACAGGCAGGAAACCTAAATGGCCTGCACTTCTCCTGAACGTTCCCTTTCCTGCCCTTCCCGAGCCTTCTACGCTATCACATTCTGACGAATATATCAGAAAAGATTCGGATGGAGTGTGAACTTCTCAAAACACCTTACAGAGAATTAAAGGTGGAATTTTCCAGCCATTCTTTAAGGAGCCCTTTTCTCTTTAAATATCGTAGCGTAAGATCCTATCACTCACCCACCCCTGGCACAAACCACTCCATAAAGATGATTTTTCTCTCTCCTTTTTATTTCCCCAAAGTGCTTGCTTTGGGTAAGTGATAGGAGGTTTCAGACAAGGAGAAAGTTTAAATACTTTTCTGGTAACATTTCTATAAAGGATCTAAAATGACTTTTTCTGAAGGAAGATCGTTGTGGTTTCATGTGACTAAAAGGTTCCAGAAGTTTTTTAGGAGACCAAAGGAATCACATTCCAGATAGTAATGATCTTGGAAATTTCAAATAACCCCAACTCCAGGGAACAACCAAGAAGGTTTGATCCCTCACTTCAGAGGGAACTTTTAAACATACCTTACGAAGTCACTATTCTACCCCATCCTGGTTATGGGTACAGAATCACAGATCCACACCTGATGGGCCATAGAGAGATTCTAACCACAGTTCAGTTGTTCATTATGGAACAAAAGTAAATCGGATTAAATTTCTTTGTATAAAAACACAATAATAATTCTATGTGACATAGTCGAAGATCACGGGGCTACGTTCACCTGGAGACTGTCCTAAGCCGCATGATCCCCAGCTGAGTCTGGGAAGCCAGACTAGAAGGCCGAGGTATGGGCGGTGCCTGTGGCTCAAGGAGTGGGGCACCAGGCCCACCGGAGGTGGCAGGTTCAAGACCCAGCCCCGGCCAAAAACTGCAAGAAAAAAAGAAGGCCGAGGTGAACTCAGCCTACCTGGGAGCCTGCTTAGGGGCGGTGACTGCTCTATGTAGATAAAATCAATTAGTTATCAGCCACGACTACCATACTTCTTTGCAAGTTTTACAAATCTTAGCGTTTACAAAGACATTTCTTATTTTCATTTGGTTTCCCTGTAACAACTTCACTGAGAAAATATTATTACAGTTATTATTATCCTCCTCCCTACTTTGACACGAGGAGATTCAGGGTTGGGTATTGAAGTGACTTGTTCAGAGCCAATTGCCTAAGGAAGATGCAAGGCCCTGGGTCCTGACCATTCTTCCCTCCAAGAGCACCTGGGGTGGCAGCCAAGGCCCAGCCACCTTTTGGGAGTTTGGGGTGGGCGGTGGGAGGGAGACTGGCTTCTCAGAGGTGCAGCCGGTGCCAGACAGCAAGTAATGAGCAATGATGCCATCAAAGGGAGAAGATTTGCATTATTAAAAGCCAGGCTGGGAAAGGTGACAAGTGGTGGCAAAATTAAGCTAAGTGTGAGAAAGCACTAGAAGACCAGAAGATGGAGCTGGGTAATGAGATGTGCTGAATAAAGGAGTGCTGGGGGGGCTGGGGGGTGGGGAGGAGGCTCCCTGAGCTCTTCATCAACCAGCATCTGTCACCAGGCAAGCCCAGCGAGGGAGGGCAGCGCTGGAGGGGAGGGAGCTGAAGCCAAGGAAGAAAGTCCTTCCCCAGGGGCACTGCTAATGGACAGGCAGCCTCAGGGAGCAGGGTCGCCCACTCCAATTAGCAGACTTGGGACAGTGCTGGCTGGGCTGTGAGTCCAGGGACAGACACGTGTCAGGGGCTGGTCTGTCGGGAAGGATGAACTATGACAGTGGTGTAGCCGGAAGAGGCCCATCCTCAGCTCACTGTATTAGGAAACTTATTTCAAATGGCACCAAGATACCACC
>NW_003852536.1:2255300-2256841 GCF_000181295.1 Otolemur garnettii
AACAGGAAGGGAATATACGGTTTTTGGCTGCAATGTGGCTATTTTGCCAGAATATGAGTTTTATATTATTTTTGTTAACTTTATGTTAAACTGTAATAATAACAAATAATTGTTGAGAAGTGATTATCGAGAATTGCTTATCAAAGTTTGCATTGTTGTCAGGCCCTGCCCTGCCCCATCCCTTGCCCCCCCCCCCATGTCCTGCTTTACAAATGTTAAAATCTGGTCACCCTACTTCTGAGTCTACGGGAAAGAACATGAATTTTGAAGTCAGACAGATCCTGGCCCTGGTCGCTGTGTGACTATATATACATTATTTTAACAATTTCCTCATCAAGAAAGTGAAGCTATTAACCTCTCCCTTAAAGGATTTACATGATTATTAAGCTGATAATCACACTAAGACGTGGCCCAGAGTAGGTCCTTAATACATAATAATTGCTGTCGTAACGAACCCATATCCATGGCGTTGCTGAGAGAGCCCATTCCTTGAGAATCTAACAAATGTTCACTGCCTTCCCAAATTGCGACATGGGCATTCAGGACCCCTAGCACTGGATGCTAAGTCGTTTCACGCCCACAGAGCTGAAGCAGACCCCTGTTTGGTTAAGGTCCCCCAATTTTTACACACACAGCTATGCTTAGGTCTTCCAGTTTCCAACCATCTCTCTGCCTGATATTTAGTAAATAATGAGTGAGTGACAATTGGGGATTTTACTGCATACTGGGTAGAAAAACTATTCTGGGTAGAATTGAGAAATACTCATTCAAAAGATAAAAAGCATGGAAGGAACTTTTGAGAACGTGGCAGTGGGCACTCAATCAGATGTTCTCAGTCTGGATTTCAGCACTCACTGTACTAAGGGGCCCATTTACCGCGAAAGCTCACTCATGTGTTATAACCAAGGAGCTAAATAATAGATCTGTCGTTAAATACAGAACACTCAAGAAATGCTGCATCTGCTGATACAGACTCGTCTGTCACCAGAGAGAGGCTGTTGGGCTTGGGAAAAAAAAAACAGGACCAAGGGAAAGTTGTTTTTCTTTTCTGTAGCCCACCATAATGTAAATATGAAAACTTGACACCTGATTCGGCGTCTTCTGTACCTCATCAATGCCATGTTCATCCTAGTCCTGGGAATTTCAATATTCTACTGCTCTGGCCTTGAACCCCGATGAGTCAAACCCAGAACTCTACGCAACCCAGTTAATTGTCTGCCTACAAATACTATGTCCTAACTACTCAGTCCACTGTGGACTTACCAAAGCAGCCCAGCGAGCAATCCAGATATCTATAACAAAAGACAAGAACCGGGTATGCCATGTATCTTTCCGCACTCTTCCCTGAAGTCCATTTTCTCTATAGAACTGTGTTTTTTTGTTTTTGGCCAGGGGCTGGGTTTGAACCCACCACCTCCGGTATATGGGGCCAGTGCCCTACCCCTTTGAGCCACAGGTGCTGCCCCTCTAGAACTGTGTTCTAGGGACACTGTTTATGCTGGCTCCCAAGCTCCTCCCAGAAGATGATCATTTCGTTTCTA
>NW_003852536.1:2257383-2261841 GCF_000181295.1 Otolemur garnettii
GAGGAGGAACAGAGAAAGGATGTTAGTATTTCAGTCCCCAATCCCTGGGCCCTTGGTAAGTCTCCGAGATTTCCATTCTCATTCAACAAACAAACAAAAAGAGTACGAAAGCTCAGTCACCAGCCACAATCACTGCAATTCTTTCTCCATCACTTCCTCCAAAAGGCCCCCATCGGGAGGCATCTGCTCGCTCGCACTCAGCATATGCTGGGCACATGCTATGCCCAATGCCCTACACCTGGGCTGTGACGGAGAGGGACAGGAAGGAGGCCCGGCCAAAGGAGAGACAGTTGGATTTATGCATCAAACAAGAAAGACGGTGGCATTTCCATTTAAGAGTTCCTTTATTGTCAAGTTTTAGGCTTGGAATTAGAGCAGCTTTAATTCTCAGCGTAGCCCCAAGCAGCCCCAAGCTTACTGCAGCCATCTTGTTGGAGAGGACCTGAGTGGAGGGGACAGCCTGAGGGAGGAGACACGTGGGCCAATAAGAAGAGGGGCCCAGGAGGCCCAGCAGGAGAGGGAAGGAGCAAGAGCTAATGAGATGTTCCCGCCCTGCTGCTGGAGGCGAGCCACTGGCTGCCCCTCTAATTCCCTCCGCCCCCTCCTCCTTGGCAGAGGCGCCCTTGCTGGCAGCAGGGGACAAGTTCAAAGCAGAATGTTAAGTTCAAGTATGGAGGATTATTAGGAGGACGTGTTTTCCTAAATCGCCTTCATTTTCCTCTTAAAATATGTGTGTGTAGGATCAGATGGGGGTTAAGGAGGGATGCGCCAAGTAAATGTGATATTTACCTAATAATAACTAGTGTGCTCTAGTGTACATTTGTTTTTTTCAAAAACAAATTAAGGTATGGGCCCGTGTTCCAGCAACGATAATCCTCTCTGCCTGAGATGCCGGGACTGAAGGAAGCTGAGAGGGCAGCGCTCCCTCTGCGGCTGAGGAGCTTGGAAACCTCTACCAGGAGGCATCTGATCAATAAGGCAGACGCCTGCATCTCAGAATTTAAAAGCCTTCCTTGCACACTGCGTCTGAAGGAAATGTCAGAAGCATTTATCATGGGCTGGATGGATGGTGTGCAGCTGCGACTTGCCAAACCACAGAAGCCAGCTTTGCCCAGGCCCTGCAAATGCTCTCTCCATGGGCCCTGTAGGGATCTTTTGTCAAAGATCAGAAAAAGCAGACTTGGGCTCCACCATGGCTCTGTGGAATGGACCCTGCCACCAGCACTATGCTGTAGGAGGTGTCCATGGTGGAGCTCTCTTTCTGGGCTCTGGCTTACGTCTTTCTCGGCTGTCTTATTTTGCCTAGCAGGTGAACCCACAAACTGCCCTTTCATATTTCCAAAGGACCTGGGCAGCTGTCCCCTAATTGGAGCAGCGTGCCCAGTTCACCTTGTTTGGACTTCGAAACCGAAGTCTAAAATGAAGTTGCCCAAGGGATGCGAACCAGACCAAGCGATGAGCCAGTGGCCCTCTCAGACCCCTGGCCGTCCCCTAAACTGGAGTAGTGGATGAGCACCAGCTCAGAAACCCATTCCTTCCTCCGTTAAGGATCTGCTACGCCCCTCCTGGTCTGGGCCGGGTACCATACAAGGCTCTGGGGTTACAAACAGCTTAAAAACCAGTGCTGTCCACAAGGGGCTTATGGCTTACTGAGTGAGACCAAAAAAAGATAAGAGACTAAAGCAAAAGAGTTCTGTATTAGCTACTGTGAGGACCCAGAGGGGGGGCATTTCTACTTGGAGAGCAGGGTCAGAAGATGATGATGACCGAGCCTTGGAGGAGGTGTCAATGTCAGGCAGGGTGGGCACCGGGCAGAGGGCAGTGAGGGCCACAGTATGGGTGTGAGGCAGACTGGTGTCTTAGACCTTGCACGTAGCCCGGGGGCTCTGGAGCAAGGTACTGGGAGCCTCTGTGTCTCAGTACAAAGGAGATGGTAACAGTGAGTCCTCCTCATAAAAACTGTTATGAGGACTCAATGGGCCAAAGCACACAGGGAGGCTCAGGGAGTGAGAGGCCTCGACGTTTTCCTGAGATTGCAGTTTAGCGTGCGCAGAGCAGAAGAAAGGTAAGAAATTGGGCTTGAAAGACACATGAACACCAAATTATGGAGAGATTTCTTTTCCAAAGGAAAACGCTTGTGTTAACCTAGATGTTAGGGAGCTGCTGGGGGGACACACAGGAACATAACTGAGAGGGTCCCACAGCTCAGAGACAGAACACAACTGCAGATGATATGATTTCTCCACCTGCAAAGCAGTGCGAATGACGCCACTGACTTCCTTCCGATTTGGGGTGTTATGAAGTTAAAGACAAAAATGTCAGCGCAACTCACGCGTTTATAGCACCGTGTCTTTAAAGGTGCCGTCCAATGAGATTACTGCAGAGATCGCGCGGGAGACGCCACCATGCAGAGGGAAGGACCTGCTCTGTGCGTGTGCCCTGGGTCCTGGCAGCAGCCTCATGACTTGACATGAAGGATAACGAATCAGTCAGCCAACAAATATTCGTTAAATGCATTTGAGCAACACATTCTCCTTTATCTTGGAAAGCTAAGTAAGGCTACCTAGGCGAATTCACAGAAAAAACCAAAGGTGGATCTGCTCAGAACTCTCAAGAAGAGGAAATGTGCTTTATGGTCGTTACATAAATGCACAGGATGTGGACTGCTGCTCTAACCTCGGAACAGAACATACCAGCAGTGGCTCAGGAGCTGTCTGACCCAGAAGCATCTTTCTCCCCTGGTGGGGAGGGAGTGGCAGCCCTGGCTCCTGCATCTGCTGGGGCATGTGTTGGTTCACCCACGAGACATCGCTCCATGCCTGATTCTTACTCCCAGTTAGCGACCAACTTTCTAGCTCATAAGGGAAGCAGCACAGATTCTGCACTTTGTAAATTTTTATAAGGCAATTGGCCACCCAATCTGGATTCCCTAGACACATTCTTGTTTAAGTATCTACAAGTTGGGGGGAAACTGGTTGCACACTGGCACACAACGGACAGCCCGGCATCTCCTTACTAAGAGCAGCAGTTCTCAGACTTAAACTACAAGGTGAAACAAGGCTTGGTGGGCCCCCTCCCCACAGAGTTTCTGATTCAGTGGGTCTAGGGTGGGGCCTGAGAACTTGCATTCCTAACAATTTCCAGCTGGCATGAATTACGCTGGTCTGGGGACCACACTTGCAGAACCACAGCTCAGGAGGCACGTTGGCCTCATCTTTCTGGAATGTTTCCCTTGAGCTCCACTGCAAATCAGAAACACAATGGATATGAGTATTACATCCTGGGAGAATTACAGTCTTGTCAACCTTAAAGATTTGGGTAACCGAGGACAGAACATTTCTGTGCTGTCAAAACAGAAGTAGTATCTGACTCTGTTCTATGGTTCTACCTGAGGAAATCTCTTGAGCTCTAAAGGAAAATAAGGGACATGTTAGCCTTAGGAAGGATGGCTCGGTTAGGGATAAAGGTAGCACAACTCCTGGACCACATTCACTTCTGCAGCTGACCCCACATACACACACTGCTTCATCACCACCATGGACCACAACAGAACCCAAACAAACTCTTACCACTGGTTCTTTTCTTTTTCCCTTTCCTCAAATAAACGACTCATTGTCATCTTATCAAAATTACACTCATTAGGAAATAAATATTAAAGGCAACTAATAATCATTCCGAGACCCTTTTTCATCCCAGGAAACTCTGTCCTGGCATGAGTGTGAGCGTGAGTATGCATGATGGTCCCTGTATCCCTGAGAGTGCATCAAAATATGTTTTAGGATAAGGCTTCACTTTTTCATTCGACAATTTCTAGAATCAAGAAGCACATATGGTTGGGTCAGATAAGATTTATCTGATGTAGAACATAGTTACTAAAATCAGAAGACTTGAGATAACTTCGCCAGGAAGGATTCTCTGCTTCTAGGTCACAGGTAATCCAGAACAATGTCTGAATCTGATGGAAGTATTCCAGAAGATTCCAATCCCTAAAACCAGGAAACACTCATGGGGCAGAGCAGAAGAGCTGCAAGGTTCTGCTTTGTTGGGTAGGTGAACGCTGGCGACCTTCCAGCCAGGATTTCCAGTTTTGACACACTGTAAGTAAGGGTGGTGATATAACCCAGATCCTTCTTGAAGCCCATGCAGGTACCAGAAATCTTATTATGATACTATCCACTTCTAACACAGTCCAGATGGCAAAGGGTCCTTGGGTAGCTTTGGAGACGGCTTTAGTCAACTCCCCTCAGAACGAACTGATTTAATCAAACCTCGTTCACGATAAGAAACATTCATCTATAAACACAAGGTAAGCTGGGCTATAATGAATTTCCCCCAGAAGGTCGAGTTTAGGGTGATGTGTCTGGTTGGGTACCTGATGGTGGCCAGCGGCTCATGCAGAGAGAGAGAGAGATCATCTCTCGGCTGGGGCTTGGCTGGGATTCAACTCTAGCCCTTCCT
>NW_003852536.1:2262433-2269231 GCF_000181295.1 Otolemur garnettii
AAAAAAAAAAATCTTCCCAGATTCTTAATTCTTTCTCCTTATATTTTTAGGGGAATGGGTAGAAGGTGGTAGTTCTGCTGACTGGGGTGTGTGTTGCTTGCATTTACCAAGGAGATGCAGAAAGCGTACTCTAATCGCTGGCTCCCCTGTGAATACAGGATGGGGTGTAGTTCTCCTCTTGGCAAGAGGGAGAGGGAAGCCACTGGCCACTCAGTATCAGCTCTTGAATGTGGTTCAAGTTCAACACACATCTGTTGACAGCTTAACTCTGCCTTGCTCTGTGCCAATCCTTGCAGCTACCCTATAAGGTGGGCACATCATTATCACGTAAGAGATGGTTCACAGGAGCAAAAGGGCTTCCCTAAGGAAGGCGGTAGAGAAAAGAGATTCACACCCAGCTCTGGCTCTATGTCCTGTAAATTTTTCCCTCCACCCCCATTGTCTGTCTAGGGTGACGAGGCAAGAGGACAAGCATAAATCCTTTAGATAGTGCCGGACCGATTGCATATAAATTGTACACAAAACAGACCTCACTCTGAATATATTTATGGTTGCTCTGGCGAGTTTTATGGAACTCTCTAAAGTAATTTTTTCCTTGTGCCGCGGTGGCTTAACATGCTGAAACATATTTCAGAATTTAAAAAAAAAAAAACACACAGGCTATGAGTAAGTATATTAAGAGACTTTTAAAACTTAGATTAATGGCCTGATAAGTTGTAAAACAACTCAAAATTGTGTAAATTTGTATTCAGGGATTTTCTAAAACTGTAAGTTATTGACTTGATAGATTGTAACAAGTCCTTTGAAACTGTTCTGCTCCATTATTCAAATCTTTACTGTGCAGTTTACTGGCAGGCTGATGAACACAATGACCCCCTTGGTGGCACACGGTGAATCCACAGCTTGCGAGCCCTCTGCAAAGAGGACCTGCTAATCACTCAGCAGACACAACAGACAGGACGAGGGGTGGTTCTGTGGTGATGTGAAGTTCAGCATCCTGCTGCCTCGTGTGTCTGACAGGTATGACACCCAAAGGCTATAAGGGTCTTTGCCCAAGTCTCAGAGGTTGCCTGGATGTCACAGCAAGACCTGGCACTTTGGTGCTACCAAGTTGTTAAGTTACACCATGTTGTTCACTTGGAGAGTAACTGCCACTTCATGCTTAGTACCGTGTTTCCCCAAAAATAAGACCTACTCCAAAAATAAGCCCTAGCAGGATTCCTATGCATTTGTTAAATATAAGCCCTACCCCGATAATAAGATCTAGTGCTGGGTGTGACTATGCAGATTGTGGGCGTAGCTCTGCAGTGTATCCGCATAGCCACGCCCTGCATTTCAGCACAGAGCGGTAAGGGAGACTGGAATACCTTTTATCTGCCACAGCTCCTTTCTCCCAGCCTTTCCGCACTTGCATGGGTGCACATGTGGTAACCACGGTCCCAGGCATCCTATTGAGCATGTGCTAACGGCTAGGGGAAAAGAGTGCACCCATCACTAGTGCCAGCCTCACCAACAAAGTCAGCTCCCCCTGTCAGTTTCCAGAAGAAGACGACTTCACTGTATTTGAATAAATGTAGATTGTTGTATTATACTTAATAAAAATAAGACATCCCCTGAAAATAAGCCCTAGTGTGTCTTCTTGAGAAAAAACAAATATAAAACAGCGTCTTATTTTGGGGGAAACACAGTATATTAAAGATTTTCCACACAAGGCCCCTGAGACCCAAAGAGGTACAGTGACGCACATAAGTTCAACAGTTAGACTTGGTGAGCCAGGACAGCATCCATGCCACCCTGCCTGTTTAATGTCTTTCCCCCCAAAAGCAAGGTCTTACTGAGGCTGTCTGTGCTGTGGACAGGAACGAAAAAACCTCTAAGACTGACCAGATGCCACCCACTGAATACAGGTCAAGGCCAGAGAATCATGGCTCTAAGACAACGGACCCTGTTCTTTAAAACATACACACAGGGCAGCACCTGTGGCTCAAAGGAGTAGGGTGCTGGCTCCATATGGTGGAGGTGGCGGGTTCAAACCCAGGCTGGCCAAAAAACTCCAAAATAATAATAATAATAAAAAAACACATACACACAAACTTCTCTCTCTCCATCATTATAATATAGCTGGAAAATGTATTGGCAGCAAATCCCTAATCCTGTTCTGATCAACGGCAAACCTGTCAATAGCTCTTGGTTGGAACATGTGGAGAACGCCAGGGATGGACAGGCTGGGGAGCACCTGTCCCGGGGGTGCTGTGAGTCTCTCCGGCATCAACCATGTATCTGAAGCCACAGTTGTCTAAATATCACTCAACAGACCAAAAAGGATGACGTGCAGAGGGTCTGCAGTTTGATTTCCCCTCCCACGTGGAAACTGCTCTTTGGCGACCCAGCTGGTGAGAGGGAAGCTCGCTCTGTGCCACTGTGTCCCACACAGCCAGGGCATGGTCCAGCAGGGAGCAAGACGCTCAGAGATGGTCCGTACAGAGGGCAATGGATACAGTGAACTCGGGCCAAAACCCTCATGCTGGGTCTGTGTCGCTCTAACAGCAGAACACATTTTGTGCTGTCAGCAGCAAGAGAGATGATCTGGAATCGCCTTCAGCTTCCCCGTCCATGATGACAGTCTTGGCAAGACAAGGGATGAGGGTAACATGCAGGTTGGAGAATGACAGGGGAGGTGGTGGGTGGGGAACAGGAGCTGTCTCCATCCAAGGACAAAGGGGGTGAGAGGGGGCAGAAGGTAATCTCCTCCCAGGGAGTGAGGGGGCTGCTGTGAGAGGCTCATCTGACCCACGCTGGGCACATTTTCCTCTGTGCCCTCCAGACTCACTCTCTGCCCTTCCTACTGGCCTCAGGAGGACCTGGATCACAGCCCGGACCACACCAACAGGGCCCTGGTACTGGGAGAGGGAGGGTTCCCGCTCCTCCCTTGAACCCCTCAGAGCTAGGGGAACCAGCCCCAGGTTAGTAATCTTACCCCTGTTAGTTGTCTATACCCCGTCCACGTCTGTAAACACGCCCTTTGTCAACCCTCCCCCAAACACCCAGTTTGAGTGTGCCATCTTTCTCCTGTCGGACTCCGACCCACCCACCTGCTCACTCAGGCGCCTTTTCTCTCTGTGGTTTGTAGGTGATGGCTGCTCCTGGGGGGGGAGGAGGAGGAGGAGGAGGAGGAGAGTGGAGGCTCCAGTGCTCAGATCTAATCGCAAAGGGGAAGAACATGCGTGGAGGAGGGAGGGAGAAGCCGGTGCCTGTTAAATACTGGGTGGGCATGTTGGGGTGTTAGCCTGTTAGGAGATGGCCTTGCTGCGTAGCAGCAGAGTCTCTCCCAGCTGCAGTGGCAGTCGTGCTCCGAGCACTACTATACTGGTGGCTGGTGGGTGACACAGTTAATGCCCCTTCTGTACAGCTAAGAAACCCGAAGAGGGGAATAAGCAGGTGTTTCTAACCCCAGTCCCCTCGGGGCAGACCCTGGAGGAAATCCAGCCTGACTCCATCCCCTCAATCACTCAGTCCCCAACCAAGAGGACGATGGCACAGGACATCACAGCCTTCCTCACAGGGGAAAAGTCTTCAGACACACAGACTAGGATTAGTGGAACTCCTAGGATTAGTGGAAAGCAAGGCTCCCTTCCCCTTTTTGGGGGCAGTTTTTGGCTGGGGTTGGATTTGCACCCACCCCCTCGGGTAGATGGAGCCAGCACCCCTTTGAGCCACAGGCACTGCTCCGCAGGCTCCTTTTTAAAAACTTCATTTCCCACTATTTTTCTTTCCTTAGGAAATACCGACTGTAGAGACCAACACTTATTTTTCTTCGTGTAAAGTTTCCAGAATGTTCTTCCTCTATCTGGTGGAAAATGGAGCCTTGTCGTCCACAATGCCCGAGGGCAGAGAAATACGGCTCCCAGAATGGATCTGATTTGTTTTTCCCCTTGAATTATGACCAGGTGGCCGGGAAGGAAGTAACTCAGAAAGACAGAGCATACCCTACTGTTCATTCAAATTAAATAAATAAATAAATAAATAGGACCGGAAAATTTCAGAAAGGGCTTCCCCCCCACCCCGTAAAGCAATGATTTATTAGGATAAAATCACGGTTTCTAGTAGCATAACCAGAAACCATTTTCCCCCAGTTCATTAACTCTGTTTTTAGAGCCTGTTTTTCCTACCTGAAAGTAATTTCACGTAACAGTTCGGTTTCAATTTCCGTACTGCTGGCATCTAGGGGACAAAAGACTTAGAGTTGAATGAAATTATGGCTTTGCATGTGGGCACGGCCACTAAATAAAATCCTGTGACTAGAGGGGAGAAACACCCCAGCCCAGCCTGGGAAAGCTCCTTTCCCACGTAAAGGAATATTGGGCCAGTCTCCATCCAGAGCCCTAGTGGCAGATTTTCTTTTCAAGACAGAGTCCCACTGTGTCACTCTGGGTAGAGTGCTGTAGCATCACAGCTCATAGAAACCTCAAACTCTTGGGCTTAAGCAAGTCTCTTGCCTCAGCCTCCCAAGTAGCTGGAACTACAGGTGCACACCACAACGCCTGGCTATTTGTTGTTGTTGTGGCTGAAGGTGTCATTGTTGTTTAACAGGCCCAGGACGGGTTCAAACCTGCAGCCCTGGTGTGGCCAGTGGCCTAAGCACTGAGCTACAGGCGCTGAGCTACAATTTACCTTTACACAAGGGAAATATGGGTTTATACCTAGACGTAGAATCAGGCCCAGGAGGAAAACTTCTAATCTCTCAGCTACGAATCCCTTGGAAATGACATTTGCCCTTGTTCGTCAGTGGAAAGACTCTAGGGTGTTCACTACCTGCCTCCCTCCCTGTGCTGAGTGCTGTTTGTGTGCTCTAAAACTGTGACCAGAAAAGTGAGCAGACATCAAGGACGAGGCAGAATGGAGCCCTGAACAAGCTAGATGTTGGTTACAGCTCAGGAAAAACTGCCGAAGAAACTGAATCAGGACATCCCCAGGGGATGACGGGCAGGGCCAGGCTGATGTCCCCCTGGCCGAGGAGGAGCTGCAATCACTGCATGAGGCTCCTGGAGGACTTACGTGGAGCTAGTCCCGGGTCCTGGGTGTGCGAATGGCCATTGTACATGCAGAAACATTCCTCTGCCTCTGAAATTCTCCCCCCTAAATCCATTCACTCTGGATGCACACCCCATGAATTTCTAGAACATAGCGTCTGGTGGAAGAGCCCCCACAGATGATGGGTCACTGAATCACCGGGCCAGGTTCAGTTAGCTGATGGGGAGACTGGGTAGAGGAGACGAATGCCCGGAGTTCCACAAAGCTGGTCCTTGCTCATGACACCTCCTCCCCCAAACCCTCTACCTCCCCAGAGAGCTATGCAGGAGCTCCTGACTGTTCCTTGGAGCTCCGTGTGGGTTCACAGCTTAATCCTGCTGCCCAGCCTGGGAAGGACAGATACGGGAGTGAGGCCACCCAGTGCTCCTCCTGGTATTGCCGTGACTTAGCTGTGTGATTGTCCCATCTAGACCAGAAGCTTTTGTTTGTCCCAATCGGGGACGGGGAGATGCCACGGGCACCTAAAGAGTAGAAGCCAGAGACAGTGCTGAACGCCCTCCATGACACCAGATGGACACCCGCAAGACAGTGTCACCAGCGCCCGGGTCACCAGTGTCACGGCTGAGAAATCCCACGCCAGGTTTCTGCCTCCTCTGTAGACCGAGAGATTTGGATTAGCTCATTTAAAAAGCATTTTCACAGACAAAGTTCTGAAGCATTTGGGGGAGGGTATAATTCAACATTACATTTAGATTTGAATCCTGTCATAAATGATGCTGAGAAAACAAAAATGAATTCTCCAGAGTAAACGAGTGGAATTACAGCAACGTGTACCAATAACAGTAAAGGGACCGTCCTGTGGCTCAGGCAGGCCCTTGTGCTATCAAGACGCGAGAAGCTGCACTTTGTCAACAAGGTAACTAACAAGCCATTCATTTAGTGAGGAGGGAAAAAAATCCCCAGTTCCAAATCCCAGGCTTACACTTAGGAGAGTCTGGGGGGAGTCGTACACACAACCCACTCTTTGTCTAAACAAGGTGCCACACAGAAAAAGGCCAGAGGTGATTCATGTGGAAATGGCTTTTAAGAGGAGCTCAATAAAGTAACCCCTTTTCCAAGCCCTGCAGAAATGCTACATAATCGACACAGGAGGCAGGAAAGGCCTGGGGAGCACCAGGGACACCTATCTGCTGGCCAGACACACAGACAGCAGGGTCAGAGACATGCTGCCCAGGACAGCTGCCCTGCGACAATCGGCAGGCCTGTCTTCCCCTGGGCTGTCACACCCACAAAGGCTGACATCACAGGTGTCCATGGAGGGGCCCTAGTGTTGGCATCCGTCCCTAAAAATGTCACTTTCAGCAAAGAGAATTGTCAGCAAATGTGATTACTGGAAGTCCCAGGGAACTAAGAAAAAAAGGTAAGTTTTATGAAAGAGACAAAAAAAAAAAAAAAAAAAAAACCCAACCCAGTAACAGTGCTGTTCAGAAAAGCTGTGCCCTAGTAACTGCACAACCTGTATAGAAGGAAGGTCTAGATGACTGAAAAATGCCTCTCTGGCCTTGACCTATGTTAACAAGCCACTTGTAATATATATTTTTAGACATAGGGTTGCACTCGGTCACCCTGGCTGGAGCACAGTGGCACCCTTATAGCTTACTGGAGGCTTGAACTCTTGGGCTCAAGCAATCCTCCTGTCTTAGCCTCCTGAGTAGCGGAGGCCATAGGCCTGTGCCACCCCATCCAGCTAATTTATTTTTTGTAGAG
>NW_003852536.1:2269997-2277813 GCF_000181295.1 Otolemur garnettii
GTTCTTTGAAGAAGAGGGTGGTAATGTGTAGGGATGAGGGAGAATCATGTTTGGGGCAACAGAGAAGGCTTCCTGCTTCCCGATCTGGGATGGGGCAGTAGGCTGCATCCCACCTGGCCTCTGCGACCACTGAGGTTACAGCAAGAGCAGTTAATGGCCTTGTCACCAACAAGAGCAGCAAAAGTGGACTCCAGCGCAGCCTGAATTCCAGAATCTTCCAGGGGAAATATCAGTCCTGACATATTAAGGTAGCAGCCAGCCGGGGAGGGGGGAGCTGCCTGGCCACACCCTGCTATCCTCTGGGCGTGGGCTCCTTCTCTGGCTCCTCCTTGTTTGCGTGTATTTATCACAATTAAACGGTCCCTAAGAATCAAGGACGTCTGATGTAAAGCAAGCCTATCAATCTTCATTCTCCGAATAGACAGAACAGTAGTCCCCTCTCATCCTTTCTGAGGTTTGAGTTACTTACACCTCAGAAAGGATGAGTCAATGAGGGTCTAAAAATATTAAACGAAAAACTCCAGAAATAAACAATTCCTAAGTTTTCAACTGCACACTGTTCTGAGTAGTGTGACCAAAGCTCTCGTGCCACCTCACTCCACCCCGCCTGGCACAGACCCCCCCCTCCCCACAAAAAATCTCCGACACCCCCACCCCCCCCCAAGACACACAGACACACTCTCGGGGCTCACAGAAAAAAAAAAAAAAAAAAAAAAAAAAATACAAAAGACACAACACTCTCAAAAGTTAAAAACACACACAGAGTCTTGAACCGTCATCCCCCAAGGATGAAGCAGGACTGCTGAATAGAAGAAATTATTCTGGTTTTTATCTTGGACAATTTTTTGTAAGCAAGAGCAAACTTCTGCATGGGTGGGGTCAGTGAGCTCTCTAAGAAGTTCAAAAGAAAAAAAATAAGCACGAGGATGACGCAGAAAGGACTGATCTCAGGGAAAACTAATCTTCATTCATTTAGAAAGCATGGTGACCTAGATAAACTTTAGAGCTTTAATGTGAAAAATAAGTATTTTGATTCAGATCAAATTTGCATCTGGAAGTCCCACATGTCACCCTCTCGGGGACAGCGGCTGAGCGGAGCCCTTTGTTTTTTATCTGTGTTCTTAGGATTTGTCTTTTTGCATCTGCTTTTTATTCTGTGCGTGTTTCGGCTGAGTTAGAAAAGGTTGCATTCTGTCTCAGATTCGGGACAAAATGTCAAGAATCCCATCTCTATCTTTATAAAGAATTTTACACTACAGAATCAAAGTATTCGGAACAAGCAGCAGGAAGAGGTGAGGACGTGTCTCTCCACTTCTGTCTTGGACCGGTGCCCTTACTAGGACAGGACACCTGAGTGTTCCCCGCAGCAAACACACCCAAAGACGCAAAAGGCCCTGACCACTAGATTCACTTTTGGCCATTGGCCATTCCAGAGGGGCATACTCACAGTCAACAGATGCAGATAACATATCTTGAAACAAACTTAAACATTAGAAGGGGATGAATGTGAGAAGCAAGGAACAGTATTGTCAGATGATTCCCTCCAGGAGATTGGATATTTGGGGTTTTTTTTTTTTTTTTTTGGCCAGGGCCAGGATTGAACTCGCCACCTCCGCTATATGGGGCCAGTGCCCTACTCCTTTGAGCCACAGGTGCCCCGTGCCCTGGATATTTGGTTTTCTTAATTTTATTTTTTAATAAAAAAATTCACATAGCATAAAATTCCCCACTTTAATAAGTACCGATCAGTGGATCTTTTTGTTTTTAAACAATCCTATATATAATATTGAGCAACCATTAGTGCTATCTGATTCCAGAATGAATGAATGAATTCCATCCCCAAAGAAACTCCATGCTTGTTAAAAGTTCCCTCTCCCCCAACCCTTGGAAAGCCCTAATCCATTTAGCATCTCTATAGGTGGCCTGAGATGATGTTTAGAGGGACCTTAAACAGCTACCACAGCAACATTCCCCTCTGCCCTGGGGACAGTGATGGGGACGGAGAGGCTGAGAGGTGGATTGTTCACTGGGGGAGCCCTCTGTGAGGTGGGAGATGGCTGTGGTGCTAACAGTTCAGGACTCTGTGACAAAGAACAGTTGGGCAAAGACCTAAGTGTGCTGTGCCCAGTGGCCTTTCAGAGGCCATACCCTCAACTCTGCCATGCCCGGTCCTACAGCACCTCTGTTCACACAGAGGTTGGGAGTTAAGGAATGAATTGCCCACAACCTCAGCAATCTCCGTGTCCTCAATACAAAAGCATCTTCCGCCTCCTTCTGTCTCCAAAAGGAATTCCCACCATGCCCAGGCTTTCATGATATGGAACATTCCAGGCCACATGACAAAAGGTAAATAAATCCTTTGCAAGGATGAACCGCTCCTATAACTACAGGGTCGGAGTCAGCCCTGTCTCCACTGGGGCAGGCACACACGCCTACGGTCTTGCAGCCTTTGCAAAATGCGGCCATGAGATCTAGGCTTTGTGAGCCCTGGTCACACCTGTCATGCTTAGCAGACAAAAGCTATTCCCTGAGGATCTTGTCCCCACAGAATTCTCCATTGCTCAGGCTAGCAGCCCGCTCCTCTTGTCTCAATCAAGGCAGCATAAAGAGGGCAGCCAGCCATGTGTGTCTGTCATTTACACGATTAGCCCCTTTGACAGCAGATATCTCTTTGAAAGGCGGGCTCTTAAAAGCGCCTGATTTCTCACCAGGAAATAATTTTCCTGCATCTATCAAGGACAGAGAAGGATGAATGTCCTTACAGGGCGTGAACTAGAGGCTCACAAAGGCATCTCTGTAAATATCCTGACAATCCCCTGGCAACCTGTGACGCAGCCCAGACCAAGTCTTTGACAAAGAGAAGAGACCACGATATGGAATCTACTGTAGACACAGAGAGGTCGCCAGGATGACTTTCTTTCCTGGGCTCCTGCTCAGTTTTCCAAAACCAAGAGAAAGCCTTAATTGATTCTGTTGCTGAAAGAATGTGTTTGGAGAGCCTAACAGAGGGGAAGTGGGAGCAAATGGATAAGCACCTCTCAAGAAAAGCTAATCGGGAAGGAATTACAAACCCGTCTACACCCCCCTCAATGCTACCACTTTCCCATCAACGAAGGAAGAGTAGGGATGAGATGACCAAGAGGCTGGCTCTGTCTGTCTGGAAATCTGACTTCTCTGCTTCTTGATCTAGGGATCCAATAAATTTTCACAACTAGATAGATGTCTTCTCTTATTTGGAAGTAGCATGGTGTTATGGTTCATGTTTGGAAGTTGCATGGTGTTATGGTTCATGTTTGGAAGTTGCATGGTGTTATGGTATTGGGTATATCACTCATATCTACCACCTTGGGTACGGATAGCAGGCAACACAGCTCCTATAGGACCAGGGGTACATATTGGGCTTTCCATGCCCTGAGTATTGACTGAATAACTCCATTTATGAACAAATATGGGTCTTAAAGAGTCTTATAACCCAATGGGACAAGAGGGCATTAATTAAAGAAGATAGGCTGTGATGCAGTTTTGTTATTTCATACAATGAAATAATGGATTATAAAATAGGCAGTATTATCATTCTCCTATTTCAACTTATTATGATAGGGTTTTAAATTTTAGAAGGATCTGGGGACATCTGCAAGGCAACATGAACTTGGAACTACAAGCAGGAACACGTGGCTTCAGTAAGCAGTTTGAAACTAGACCAGCGCATTCTCTGGTCTAGGATTCTGGGAAAGAAAACAGCACAAAACAAAACCCACAGCAGCTGGGTTTTAACTGACTTTGGTGACCTGACATTTAATGGGTTGCAACATACAAGGACTCATGGACCCATAAAATTATCTACCACCAACAGGTCCACACTCCGAAAATGAACACCAACAGCTGGTGTGAGTTAGAATTGAGGCGCAGGGGGGACGAGTACGTTCATAAATGAAACAGATGTGGATTCATATTCCCCAGATCTAGAACGCTCGGGGAAGGCACCGAGGAGGGAAGACAGGGAAGGTCGTGTAAAAGTCCAACATAACAGCCCAGGCATGAAGTGATGAAAGCTGGATGTGGAGAGAAAAAAACGGATGCGTGTAACGTCGCAAGGAAAAAATTAATACAATTTGGTAAGGGATTGAATGTGGGAAGCACGGGAGAAACACAGGATGTTACAGTTTCACACCTGGCTGGCACCACCCCTTGACATCCCTGAATTTGAGTTATCTTCTCTGTAAAGTGGAAATTAAAAACATTTATCTCTATTTAGTATATAGATTTCTCCTCAAGGCAAAGAGAAATGATCATTTAAAAAGGGCTCAGGAAAAAGACCAAAAAAAGTTAGACTGGATCATCAAAGTTGACTAATCAAGAATCTTCTAGCTGGTGGGACCACACCTATGGTGCATCTTACAAGTTTACTAGGTGTAGAATATAAATGTCTTAACACAATCACCAAGAAAATGCCGTGAAGGCTATGTTGACCAGTTTGATGAAAGCATTTCAGATTGCGTGTAAAACCAGCACATTGTACCCCATGATTGCATTAATGTACACAGCTATGATTTAATTAAAAAAATGAAATTTAATTAAAAAAAACATCTTCTAGCTCAAGTCTTCAGGGTTTTTTTTTAATCTTTAAGGTGAACTTTTCTTTAAGGCCCAGTGCGATGCTTTGGAAAGACAGTCAATTTACAATAGGATAAGCTACACAAAGAGAAAAGAAGAGAATGTAGCTGGTTACTTGTCTAATCCTCAGGCTCCAAAACCCAAACAATTCCCAGCACTGGGGCTCTATATCCTCTCCTAGCATCCCAGCACTGGGGCTCTATATCCTCTCCTAGCATCCCAGCACTGGGGCTCTATATCCTCTCCTAGCAGCCTATCACAACAATTATTCATCGACAAGAAGAAATACTCTTCTTCGCATCCAACCCAACTCCCAAACTCTTGCTGTGTCTTAACCCTGTTTCTCATCTGAGTCCAGTGAACGGACAGCAAAACCAATCATCTTCGTCATCCCCAGCCAGGCAGTAGCTGTCATCTCCTCTTGCTCAGAGTAGGGAAATCGCAGAACTTGGCCCCTGGATTTAAAGTCGTGTACTGTATTCATCTTGTATCTGTTCTGACTCAGCTCAATTCAAAAGCACAGTTTAGACAAAGGCTTTAAGACTCTCAAAGATTACGAAACTCCTGGGATTATTATTTTACTATTCCTTGCCCCTTGCTACGAAGAGTCAGAACATGCAAGACACAAAATAAACTAAATCTCTCCATGACTTCAGTTTCTTTTAAGCAACCCCTCGTGAGATGCCCCCATGAGATCTCGCGACGCCAAGGGCCAGCTGTGATGTTGCCAGTTAGCCCCAACAATAAACACTCCCTCTAGACCCCTGTTCCTTTTTATACCAGTGCATACAGGAAAAAAAAAAAAAAGAAGCTTTGAACTAGTGATGTTTCCCACGCCCTTCCAGATTTTGAGAACTTTGTTTCCCCTTGAATTCGGACCCCAAACTCTTAAAGTTTTTGAACGGGGAATGATGATTAAGATGAGAGATGATGGTATATTTCCCCCACAACCTTATCTATCTTACTTGTCCCGCTAGTGTTTAAAACAAGAGTTCCGTCCCGAGATCCAGCTACTGAACACCCCCAAATTTTGCAGAGGCCAGCTAATGACAGCCACTTGACAAGTGAGTCAGTTTTGGGGAGATTTTCATGGTGGGTCACTGAGTTACTGGTTTGGCTTAGGGTATGAGGAATCCCTTCCAACCAAGACCCCTCCCTGAGGCCTATCTGGACATCCCATACGGCTTTGGTGGCCACAGTAAAATGTCACAATTTGGTGAAACTTCTCAGCAGCTCCCGGGGATGGGAGGGGAGAAGGTGCTTATAGGAGGGGAAGGTGGCTGGAGAAGGCGAGTTTCCCATTGTTTGGGAAGGTGAGACTCTGGGGCACAGCCTCATCCAACATTAGACATCAGAAAGATGTCCAAATGAGAAACATCACAAACCAGACGAGGTCGCTTCTGTGGAAACTCCCCGTGTAAGGAAAGCTCTTCCACGGTGGAGTAAATCAGGAACAGCAGAGCCCTGCCAGGTCACAGCCCAGCCAGCAGGGTCTGGAACATCTCCCAGGAAATATTAATGGCTGGCCTTTACGGGTCTGCTTACTTCTACAGTCTAGCCTGCAGAGACAATAAACGCTGACAGTGTCCTGTGACAGGAGCCACCTGATTAATCACCAGTTGCTACTTCTGACCCTTAGCATTGCGGGAGGGAAGGGGAGGCCAGGATATGTGGGAGAGCACGCTGTAGCTACAGGGGGCCCTGCACTCCCGGCTCACAGGCGCGTTCCTTCGAGAAGGAAGGTTTAAAAATCTCCCTGTTGGGCAGCGCTTGTGGCACAAAGGAGTAGGGCGCCGGCCCCATATACCGGAGGTGGCGAGTTCAAACCCAGCCCCAGCCAAAAACTGCCGAAATAAATAAATAAATAATCACCCTGTTGCACTTGAAAGCTTTTGCTTTGGAGAAACAGAAGGAATGATGCCCTTATTTTCTATTTTTTTTCTGCTGTTCTAAAAATTCCAGAACGTTAAGGGGAACAAACGTTTCGTTTGCATACTTTGTTTTTGCACAGACTGAGTCCAAATTAAACCCAGAAGTGTGCCCTTTACCCAGATAAGGTGCGCTGTACGGCTCCACCCAGCTTGATGTTCACAGAGAGTTACCTCCATGTGTCTAGCCGAGCGCTGATCTATTAGTTCCAAGGGGGCACTGAGGACTCTTGTTGGTTTCTGCTTCCTGTGACGTTTCACTTAGATGAATGTTTCCAGTTCCCTCCACGTTGTCCAAAGGATACCAGAGACTTAGCTCCACCTGTATTATTTAAGCTGTATTTATTTGGGATTCATCTATCCATCCATTCATCCACTCCTTCATTCATATTTTACTATATTCCAAAAACAGGTTTTTTTTTACAGTTTTTTTTGTTGTTGGCCAGGGCTGGGTTTGAACCTACCACCTTCGGCATATGGGGTCGGCGCCCTGTTCCTTTGAGCCACAGTTCTTTGCTTTATTCTGCTCCTAGCTGCGGGGTTTTAGAGAAGTGGAAACAAAAAGGCATTTGTCTTTTTCTTCCAGTTTACCATCCCCAGTTCTTCAGCTGTGTGAAACTGGGGTGCCACGGGACATAGGATTGGGGGGATTTCTGGAACTTTCCTCAAAGGCATTTAGACCCTTATAAATGGGACTGAAGGCCACAGAAATAGTGGTATGCTTGTTTAGAAATTATTCTCAAGTGCACTCTTAACAGCAAACCCAGGTGGGAACCAACACTTTGAAATCTCTCCAGAACAGGGATTCTTAATCTTGGAATCACCTGGCAAATTAAAAAATAATTATACCTGGGCCCAGCCCCAGGGCCTTTGACTTCATCAGTCTGGGCATCAGGGATTTTCAAAATGTTTTTAGATTCACAGAAGGGTTTCATACACCTTTCACCCAGCATCAACTTCTGTTAACATCTTACATAACCTTAGTATATTTATTCAAAACTAAAAAATAAACATTGGTGCAATCATACCATTAAAACCCCCACAATTTTGTATACAGTGAACACAATTTTCATTTAGCAAGCCATTACCGTGCAGGATCCCAAAGGAATGCAAAATCAGGGAGGAGCCTGTGGCTCTTTGGGGTAGCAAGTAGCCCCCAGCAGTAAGGCAAAGGGTTGATAAAGAGCAAAATGCAGGCTCGTCACCTGTGGCTCAAGCGGCTAAGGCACCAGCCACATACACCTAAGGTGGCGGGTTCGAATCCAGCCCGGACC
>NW_003852536.1:2278007-2281925 GCF_000181295.1 Otolemur garnettii
AAAATGCAAAGGAAAGAGGCACCACAACTAAAAATTGACTCATTTTGCATCTCCACCGGGGCTAGCCGCAATGTGAAAGGGCTCGCTGATATCCAGTGGGGAATATAAAAATAATACAGCATAAACTAACCATGGACCTCTTCCAGGTAAGGCCACAGAGGCAAATGAAGTTATTTCCTTTGTCCCAGGTACTACATACATTTATTTCAGAAGTTGAATAATGTTTGGCAGTACTGATGTCATGCCCTTAATCTCTGAGCTGAAGAACGCGGGTATGAAGGAGACTGTACAAATGACTGGCAAGGCTACAACAGAGCCTGAGAGTTCAGTGTGCTCCGAGGGTCCCCCCAGTAGCGACAGCAGCCCTCGTGGTGATATCTGAATTACTATAAAACTTCAACACAGTAAACTCAAATTCAGTGATATCTGAATTACTATAAAACTTCAACACAGTAAACTCAAATTCAGTGATGTCTGAATTACTCAAATTTCAACACAGTCAACGATAAGAACTCAAAAAATTTTTTCATAATGTTATTCCAGAAAGGAAGCTGCCTCCTGGAGTCTGGGGCGTTTGCTGTGATGGGAGGGTACGTGTATCCCCCTTGCGTTCGGGTTTCAACGAAAGGCCTTCGTGGATGCTTCAGCTAAAGGGGCAGTTAAGTGAGCCCTGATCTGAGTTACAAAAGTGCACAGAATTTAAACCAAAGCTTTCAAGCAGGCGATGCTGTTCTCTCCCCCAGCAGTCAGCGACACTTAAAGGGGAGAGGAAGCAACTGTGGCATCATTCTGGGACAGGAAAAATAAAGAGGGCCGTGCCACAGCTCCTGTTCTGGCGAAGGTCTCGGGCAGCAGGAGGGAGACCCAAACCCAGACAGATCCTGGCAGAGACGGGAACAATGTGAGGAGCACCCTGCCCAGGGAGAATTTGCTCCCAGGGAGGAGTGGAGCTGTGGGGCACAGAATGGGAGGCAAGGAGCTTGCTCTAAGCAGAGGGGTTAAAGGCTAAGAGACAGTAGAAGGTCTGGAGTGTTTAGGGGACCCTGAGGCTTACAGACTCAATACAGGGCGCACTGGTGTAGGCTTGGATGTTGGGAGTTTCACTGCTATTTGTGACTGAATTGTGCAGAGCCTAGTGTGACCTGCTTACCTGTCTAAATGTAACTGGCGGTTGAGTAAAATGATCACATTTGATTTTCAGGAATCTATGTATAAATCTACCCGTTCAGGGGACACACTGAAAAGGAAGCAGAAACAGAAGGATCTACTGCTGGGGGAGGGAACAGGAGCCTGTGGAGGAATCCCCATGAAAGAGACTGTGGGCCTGACCCGAGCACGGGGCAAGGTCAGGTTCAACAGTGGACCCAGGGAGAGCCGGGGGCTGGCACTGAGCACAAAGCACTTGGATTTCGCTGGTTTCCACCTTCAACGGACTCATCTGAGAATCACTTAACTGAGGGCCTCACATTCATTCCCTGAACAAACCTGTCCGAAGTGCCGGGCTCTGCGCTGGCTGCGGGTGGAAGGTGGCAGCAGGCAAAGATTAAAAGGCAACAGATTTTCACATTCTAAAAGGACATTCTAGGTCCATGGGGGGAATTGGGAAATTACAACACAACTTGCTGAGCACGTGCAAAGGGTTGTTAGAGCAAAGAGAAGGTGACCTGCCTCCTGAAGGCTCGCAGGAACTCCCCAGATTAAGGCCTCAGCCAGGCTGAAAGGAGGACAGGGGTCCTGGCCACGTGCACCCAGGTAGACCCCGCAACTACTCACAGGGAGAAGTAGATGGGTACAACAGCCAGCAGGAAATGGGGGTGCATAAAACCTGCGAACAGAGCCCTGGTCCTGCTCACAGAGTGAGATGTGTCACCTCAGCAGGGCCAACCACGTAGTATTTGCAAAATTCCCTGAAGACTCCTTTGAAGCAACATGAGCGTCCTATAATTTTAAGGGTATAACCTAGGAATTGCCATTTTTGCCCCTCGGTTATGTTTTTTGAAGCGTCTGCCTGTCATAGTAGGTGCAAAAGGCTAAAGTCACAAACCAACGTACCCTCTCCCCTTACCCCTTTGTGTAACTCGCGACACTCCTCCTAGCTCTCGGCCTCTGCTCTTGGAGGTGGCCAAAGCACAGCTAAAGCCCTGACCACAGGCAAGTCCCGCAGAGGAGACAGCGCCTGGAGGGTGAGTGCCGAGTCTAATCCGGCCACACTGAGGTTGCCACCATCTGCGGTGGCCCTGGGGGAGCACGTGCAGCAGGAGGATGAGGCAGAAGAGAGCTGGAACGGACCCTGGGATCAGACAGAGGTAGCCTGGGACAAGCCCTCTCATCTCTGTGGGTCTGTTGTGTCAGGTGGGCTGGCGAAATTGCTAGTAAACCAAGGGCACCCTCCACACACGACAGTGATTAAGATGTGCAGTGCCATCAGGAACTCAGCCTCTGGAGCCATAGCTGGCCTGTCTGACCTCAAGCATGTGACTCTGTGCCTCAGTCTCCCCATCATTAAAAGAGATTAAATAAGTCAATGTATGTAAATGAGTAGATGAGTGTAAATGAGCTGGTATATGCAAATTATTATGTATGCAAGTGAGTTGATATATGCAAATTATTACGTAGATTAGTATGTACGTAAATGAGCTGAGGTACAAAATGCATTTAGAACAGCATACAGCACTTGGAAATAATTTTTCCCTTTTTAGCTGGGATTCACGTACCAGCGCTGAGTCAGAATTACAGATAATGCGTCCTCTGCACAATGCATGAACCTACCTTGCACCTTTGTTAGAAAAACAGTTCCCGAACCTGGTTTCCAGGTGCAGAGGACCCTGCGCTTCTCAGTTCAGATTTGCTCTTGTCCCCAGCAAGAGGGGCGCTGCACGGACCACATGGCTTCCCCCTGTATCTGCAGCTGCCCAGGCTGTTACCAAATGTCCAACTCTCCGCTTCCACCCACCTGCTCACTGTCGATTTGTGCCTGCGCTATTGCTGTTTCATTATTAATAATCCAAGATCAAGTTGGAAATTGCTTTGTGCTGTTGGGTTTCAGCACTGCCTCCTGTCTGCCTAACACCTCTCACAATAAACAGCCACCCACAGGCTGAAAAGGCTCCCAGCTCCCCGGGGCACCTGGCAACTGGCCTCAGGGGCAGCCCTTGGTTTCTCCTGAGAGGTCTGGAGTCACCCTCTGCTCATGTGCACTGGGCTGTTATCAGCCAGACATCTGGGACTACCTGGGGCTGACATATATCACACCTTACCATGGCTCCCCTTAGGGGCTGTGATTTTGGAGGTGATCCTCCTACCCCCAAACCCAGAATCTATTGTATCCAGAGCACAGGGGAGTCCAGAGGGGACTGTCCCTGTGTGTAGAGGTGGGGAGTGAGGGGTAGCGGTGAGAGTCAGGACTGAGTAGGCTCAATGACCTGAGAGTCACCTGTCAGCCTTTCTCCAGAGGGGAGAGATGACAGGTTGACAGGGCTGCCTTCCCCACCTTCCCAGGAACTTATGGGGTCCCTTGGAACCTCCATGAAGTGAGGTTCATACTCCGGATGCAGCAGGAAGGCCAAGTTGCCTCTTAGCTCTTCTAAAATCATTAGGAACAGAGCATAAGAGGATTAACAGGCAGTGATTTCTGAATGTTAAAACCATCACACTGTCAGGGCAGCATGAAAGGGACGCCATAAGCTACAGGAAAGAGACGAAATGGCCTGTTGCTGGGCACAGCCTGCCACACGTGGCCCAGCAAGTCAACCTCCTCAAAGCTCTTTAAAGGCAGGACCTACATTCTGGGGGCTCCGGGAGTCCTCCCAAAGAGGAGAGATTCCCTGGCAAAAGTAGATCTGCACGGAATTGGAATTAACAAGCATCTCTGTGGTCACACAAGTAAATACAAAAAGAGGTAAATAAGATCTACGGGGG
>NW_003852536.1:2281964-2289804 GCF_000181295.1 Otolemur garnettii
AGGCAGGTGGGCCGGGGGAGGGGCTTCAGGTGACAGTGACGCCGGAGCTGGGCCTGGAGGGGTGAGCGCATTTTCCAGGCCAACAGAGGAAGTGGCGATGAGCATCCCTGACAGTGGCGAGGGCGGAGGGACAGGCAGGGAGGCACTCACGAAAGGACCTGGGGGCCAGCAGGCTGTGACGTGGCATTAAAGCCTCCTGTCTGCAGCCAAAACATTGAGCATATTGGTTGACAAAAACAGGCCAACTCGAGAACGAATCAAAGCCCTGTTACTCACTGTGGTAAACAAAGACGCAGAATTCCTTGCATGTTAATTGAAATACTTGTACACACAAAGAGAGAAGGGCTGACGTTCAGTGCGTACCGTGTAACGATGCGTTTCCTTCTATCATCTGACAAGAACCCTTCCTGACTCCTGTCAAGGCTCTGAGAACATCCTCTGCAGTGCTCAGTTACGCAAACAGAAAACGCATCCATCAACCCTCCCCACATCGCCACTCTCCAACCCGGGAGTAAGTGAGATGCTGGTCCCAGGATCATCGGAGTGGAACAGTGTCATGCATTTTTCACGTGTAAATAAATGTGTCTTCACAACACTATGCTGGTATCCAAGTGACTGAAGTGACTCAATCTGAATGTCAGAAAGGGCAGGCAGGACAACGACACAGTGGCTTCCTGTAACCTTCTGAGCTCTGATCCTGGGTGAACAAACATTCACCCAGCACCTTCCATGTTCCAGAAGGACCTGACATCACAGCACAGTCCGATGTGATCTGTCCTCAGAGAGCTCTCTGTCTTGAAGAGGATGAGGACAGACTCAACACTGTGAATAAATGCTGAGTTAGAGCCCAGCACAGGCTACCACCCGAGGTCGCCAGTGGCCAGCCTCCTAGTACCAGCTGCTATTACCCCTCGGCATCTACCCCCTTGCCTCCTGGACCTTGGAGGACAGCTCACTAAGTGTCTTACCTCTAAGCTAGACAGATTGACTTCAATTTGCTCCTTTAGCCAAAATCACCTGTGCTTCTTTCTCTTACAGGTTTAAATCACCAGTGTCCAACCCGTGGCCCCGGGGCAGCATGCTAATTTTGTGAGGACTTTTTTTGCTTAATAGTGATGTTGGATATCACAAAAAGTATGCATGGAGCTTTTTTTGCTAATTAGCTTGCATTATTGTTTGTGCATTTGATGTGTGGCCCAAGACAACTCTTATTCTTCTAATGTGGGTCAGAAAAAAGGTTGGACGCTCCTGGAAATCCTAGTTTGAGGCCTAACTCACATTGCCTGTTACCTGTCTCTTGCACAGAGACATGTAAAGCTTTCTCACCTACCCGCAGATCTGGGAAGGTCTAGAACATCTCGCCAAGCCCTGAGCTCCTGAGGCCGATTGAAGAGGCACTCACAGGGTCCAGAACAAGGCCTCACCCCTTTGCTTTCTCCAGCACGGTCACTGGAGCTTCACAGTGCTTTGTAGATAAGAAATGTAAGGCCCAGAGAAATTAAACACCTTCCCTAGGGTCACACAACAAATGGAGGAGGAGATCTAAGACTTGCTGGCTGTGACAATGACACAGAAAGTAAAGCCGGGAGGTTTGGCTTCTGCGACCCTTCTGCAAAGAGGTCTGGATTACCTCTGACTTCAAATTCAAGTCCACTTTAGATCTATAAGCCTTTTCAGATTTTTTGCTAATCAAAGACTGATATAGATGAAATACCAATTTTTGATATTATCCAAGTCATATGAAAAATTCCAAAAATCTATACATTAAAAAAAAAAAACAACACTATTTTTGCTTACATCACATAGTGGGCGTCTGTCACACAGTACCTGGTACTTTTGTGCAGGCACTTGGAAATGTCGATTGACTGAATGTTCTTGGGTAATACAGGGAGTTAGTCCACGGCGTGCATTGAGAGAGATGCCCCTTGTCCCTGGCTCCAGGTGTGTGTTGCACCACGGAACTCTCGGGTTGGGTTAATAGGGGAAACTGAGTCCTCCTGGCTGTCAGTTCCACACACTGAGGAAATGGGATGGCTGTGGTGAGCCAGGGCAGGAATGGGAAAAGGAAGAAACAAAACGTTTTCATAAGGATCACTGTGCCAAAATTCAGGTATTTTTGTCCAACACGTGTTTCGCAGAGGGAGCAGCTGCTGATGTGCAACTGTCCACCTGGAGTCAGTGGCCCCCACAAGCCAGAGCTCCAACTCAGGACCCCATCTGTCTCCTCCAGAGCAGCCACGAGCCTATCGTGCCACCTGCCACAGGTGTGCTGAGAAGGCGATTTCCCCAAGAGGTGCCCCTCCCCACTGCACCCCCTGGGCGAGTCCCTCCACCTCCCTGTTCTCTAAGCTCTGTTGAATGTGCATGCTACTTTTCTCCCCTATAAACTGCTAACTGACTGTGGAATAAGTGATCCACAGAATTAACTTCCCCCCGACAAATCCTCATTTTCAAGGCACAGGGACGTGCTCAGTAAACGCTCCTTGGGTAAATGACTCCCCTTCTCCCTGGCACTGGGTCACGTCTGAATCTTAGACACACCGTGCTCTGCATACGTTTCCTTTCCCCTTTCCTCCCAAATGCCCACTAGTACTTCCTACAAACCACCAAAATATGCAAAGGACGATCTTTTCTTGTCTGCCCAGCCTTTCTACAGGGCCGTGTCTTCCAGCTGGACACGGACCTTCCTCCCTCCAATCCTGTATTCCAGAGTCTGCAGTGGCCCTTTCTGGATACCCAAGCTGGGCTCATCCGAGCCCTTCCCTGGAATTTTTGAGTTCTGAGTTTAGGGCCACAGAGGACAAGAGTCTGTCCAGTCTGCTGGTAGATGCTGTAAGATATGACACTTTGGAGCTATGGAGAGAAAAAGCTTGCCTGAAATGAGGAAGAATGAAATCAAAACGTAGGAAGAAGCACCACGAAGGGACAAGGAGAGAAAGAGAGGCCTGGAGCACTCGGCCGATCCCAGGTCCAGGCGTTTCTGACCTTCCCAGGCTGGTTCCACAAGACACCAGAATCCTCCCAATCATGCCCACCGCCTGCCAGCTTGAGTTTGTTACTTGAAACAAACAAGACTTCTATTAATACAAACCCGCCTCAGATAGATGGCGCACTCCCCGGGTGCAGGACACAGCTCCAACTCTGACTTTAACCTTTCATATAGTAAGTTACATAACCTAATGGTTTGTACCCTCATGCTAATCTGAAATAAAAAATAAACCAATAATACAACACGCCCCCATTCTCCTTTATCCCCGTCCTCCCATCCCCATTTCAGACTGTGACATATTCCAGGACACCCATTATTCAAGATGACTTCAGAATCTTACCTACCCTTGGTGTGCCACCCTCATATCATAACAGGGTCATTTTCTAAGAAGAGTTGAAAGTATTGGAATTTTGGAAGGTATGAAGTTTCTAAGAGAGACGGCACAGGTGTTACCTGGGTTGGAAGAGTATGACCCAGAATAGCAGACGGCTTTCTAAACGGGCTTGAACAAAGCCCCTCACTTCACTCCATCACAGAGGAGAAGCACAACTTCCTCATCACACACTCAGAGAAATTCTATCCAAAAACAAAGGACGTGTGAGTTCTCTTAAGAAACTCTGTATGAACGCCCACATTTTGCATGCAACCACGACTTATGCACCTGAACTAATCACAGGGCAAATGCATGGAGTATACCAGAGGACCAAAAATAAAACAACAGCCTTCCCTGATGGCAGTACTATCAGCTGTCATCCCAAAGCAGTGTGGACACCTTAGGAATATTATGGTATCCTCAGCAAAAAAAATAATAATAATAATAAAAAGGGGGCAGGGAAGAAACCTTTCCAGAAAGCCAATTATCTGGCCCAAACTTCAGCCTTACGTGCCATGGTAAGTCAGAGGGACGGTAATAACAACAGGCATTTTTAGTTTGAATTACCTACCTAAATAATAATTTTTTAAGTCTTTCAAATAGCAATTTTTGGTATCCTTAAGGGTAGAGATCATTTAAACTTATTTTGACATCTGAGTAACCCCGAAGTAACCAGCACATAGAAGACACCTAATAACGTGCCTTATGAATGAATTGATGGATGAACAAATGAATGAAGGACTGGTGGATAAATGGTAGGCAAATGCACGGAGAATAATCACAGGACGCTATTATACTCTAGATTTTAATGACAGAATCAATCTAAGACGGGCTTGTAAACCCATATAAGAGAACTCAGAAGGTTAAGGGTGTAGCTCTGAGTAGCTAGAGGATTTTTACTTCAGAAACTATTAAACAATCTGAAGAAAAACACGTTTCTCTTTTAAGCACGTATTAGGATGATTTTCCCCTTCCCTGGTAATACATTTCAGTTCAATGAAGCATTATAAAGGGATTCGAATAGTTTTCTGTGATGCAAATCGTTCAGTTGGCAAGAACGGCATTTCCTACTCCGTGTGAAGCACAAAAGGAAAACTTTCTAATTAACTCAGCAGTTCGGAGTCACCTTTTTTTTTTTTTTATAAAACACTGCTATCAATCCCATTTTAATGGGATAGTTACAGCCAATCGTGATTAATTTTCCTTTCATGCATGGGTAAGAGAAAGACATAGGAAGATAAGATGCTGCAGTGTTGGCTTAAAATATCCCCACTATTTCCATTCTCTTTATACCAGTAATTGTCTAATCGTGCTGAGTTTCACTAAAATGGGGGGTTTGGGACAAAAAGTGATCAAAAGCCCTATTCTGGCATTGTAATGCATCGGATTGCCCTTTGGTTAATTGAGACAGTGGCATTTATTCCAGAGAGAATTCCCTCATTTCATCTCGTGTTTTCCTTCCATAAGTCAGGACGCTAATGAGGAATTACGGGTATTCCAGGAGGCCCCAAACCTATCCTCCAATTATGATAAAGGTTGCTAGCCTTTTTAGAAGTCTCCTTATAAAAATTCTGTTCCTCCTCTTCCTTCTACACGATTACACACAGGCGCACACACTCATATACAAGCCGACCATCGCCAGTTAATACCTAAAAATACAGAAAGATTAGAATTAAGATCTTAAGTTACAGAACTGGGGGGAGGCTGAGATGGGTGGGTTGCTTGAGCTCAGGAGTTTGAGACCAGCCTGCGCAAGAGCGAGACCTCATCTCTACTACAAGTAGAAAAAACTAGCCGGGCGTTGTGGCAGGTGCCTGTAGTCCCAGCCACTTGGGACTTGCTTCTTGTTGAAGCAAGAAGATCACTTGAGATCAGTAGTTTGAGGTTGCTGTGAGTAGTGATGCCACTGCAGGGTGACAGAGTGAGACTCTATCTTAAAAAAAAAAAAAACTGGGGAGAAAAGATTCTGAATCTCCTGTTCAAATTCTGACTTACAGTTTAACCTTTTGTCTTTTCCTACATAAATGGATTGACAAATTAATTCCTTTTGTTAGGCCTGTTTGCTCTTATGTAAAATGAGAGATGGGAAATGATGGTCTTTAAGAAAGTTCCTTGGTAAGGGACGTGAGCAATATTTGCTATTTGCTAGCGTGGCCTAAGTTTATCTTCTCCCTGACATAACTCCCCCAGAGCAACTCACACCCCAAAGGAATGGGGCCAGTAATTGGGGTCATGTTATATAGATGTTTGGGGGCATGTTTGGATTATTCTCACAGCTGCCTCCTTCAGGAAAGACCCTACCTAGTGCTCAATGCCCAATCAGGATCCCACAAGGACTCAAGAATTATGAAAGAATATTTAACATTTATTGTATGTCCTTTCTGTGAGCTGGCATTGGAGGCACATGAGGATGTAAAGAACACAACTTCTTCTCCCAAGAAATTAACAACCTGGTGAAGGAAACTGACAAAGGAACTGCATTCTGGATATTTCTTGTGGACTGTAGTTATACACACCAGTGTAAAAAGGTTTTCAGAAGATCCAAGCTCCTCATATGAAGCAGGCAAGGGGGGGTTAGAGAATTGGAAAATGCAGAATCTCCATAAAGAAAATGGACCTCACGTTCTCTTTCTCTTTTTTCACCCTGAAAGCTACGATAGCAGACCTGGGATGTGTGCTGGACACTCTGGGTTACAGGACCCGAGTCCTCCCTGAGCACCCAGGGACCTGTCATCATTGAGTTTGCTCCATGTGGACAGCTCAGGCCAGGAAAGCCGGAAGATCAGTATTTTATACGTGGTAATTATTGTCCTATCCGAAATCTGATCTCATTAAACCGAAATGGGCTGCTTGCCCCTCCTACTTCTCCATCTGATAAGACGACAACAGAAAATGACATCCCGACAACTTGACCAGCAGTCAAGGTAGCCACGTGGATGACGAAAAACCAAGGTGACTTCACACTTTCTTTACACGTGTCTGTATCGGTGACTTTTCTATCCAGGCGCCTTTAATGGAGAACATCCTCCTTATAGTTCCCCATCCTTTTGCAAGAATCCAGAATGATAAATTCAAGAGAGGCACAGCGTATAAAAAGCCCCCACGACGTAGAGGTTTTCCCCCCTGAGAAACAGCGTGGTCCTCCGCGCGGCGTCACCTGCAGTTGCTGAGCTCCGCGTCAGCCCCGGTCGCGTGGCTCCTAGTGCGCGTGCGCAGCCCGGTGGCTGTCTCATGCTAAGACTAGGATGGAATCAGCATCCATGGGGCAAAAGACGCTGCGGAAATTAATGAGTCAGGACATTTTCCCCAAGTCTCTCTTTTCTTGAGATATGTTGGAGGAGGGGTCAAAATAAAATACCAAGAAAGAAAGGAATAAACATCTACTAACCAACTCTACCTACACGAGCTTAGGAGACTCAACCAAAACGAACCGGAGGCAGAAAATAACTGGCAAGTGAAAAGTCACATGCGGGCATCTTCCAGAAGAGCTAACAGTTTAATTTACAATGGTTGATAGCTATAGTGATGAATGTGTATGTATTATTTGCATAATATTCCGCCCCCCCTTTTTTTCCCCACTAGCACACCTAAATCACTAATTCAACAATTCACTTTTTTGGTCTTTTGTCTTTAAGGATGTAGAGACTCCGAGTGACTAGTGGGATCCAGAATTTTCCTTAACATTTGAATTCTTTACTGCATATACACCTGAAATGAATTTTAAAGACTGGCTCCAACTTTTGCTCTTGTTTTGGATAAAAGCTTTAGGATGAGGAAGGGAAGAAATGATAGGGAGGAACTGTACAACTTGCATATATTGTTTAAATGACCTATACCCTAATGGGCTGGAAAGCATGAGATTTTTTACCCTGCACGTAATCTGGCTCACTTCCTGAAGCAGAGTGCCATCCTTCCCATTTCTACTTGCTGAACAGTGAATTCTAGCTCCAGAGTATCTTTTGAAACATCTCATCTTCATCTCACTTTTAAATCTGATTATTTTCCTCTTCCTGGAATCAGAATGGTAATTGGACAGAAGTCTTATCTTTCCCTTTCACGCAGTACCACAACTAAAAATGTTAATAGAATTAAACGCATCAAAGAAAAGAGTCTCTCTGAAGAAACATACCTGGCTCTTTTTTCTTTCTTTCTGTGCTATTTGTTTTTATAGCAAACAAGAGAAAGTTGAGAAAGCTAAGCCTAGACAGGGCAGGACCTGGTGACGTGAGACCAGCAGTGTTTAAGCAGGGGTGTGCATGTGTGTGAGAGAATATTTAGCAAACGTGTTAAGAGAGCTGAAAATATCCCCACGCTGGGTTTGAAACATAGGGCTGAGTAAGAGGTTACTTAATACTGAAGACTAAGAATGGAGCCAGTCTTTGTTGCATAAGAAAATCTGACCTGGGCAGCACCTGTGGCTCAAAGGAATAGGGTGCTGGCCCCATATGCTGGAGGTGGCGGGTTCAAACCCAGCCCCA
>NW_003852536.1:2289824-2303670 GCF_000181295.1 Otolemur garnettii
AAAAAAAAAAAAAAAAAAAAAAAAAAAAAAAAAACCAAAAGAAGATCTGACCAGAACAGTGAGTCTTAATTCCAAAAACTCTAGCACATTGCCTGCTTTGGGGTTGCACTGCCCGCAGAGAAGAAATCAGAAGTACATGGGTGATTGTTTCTCAGCCCTTCAGCTAAGATCAAGGGCAAAAACCCACAGATGAACAGGCAGGAATAGGGCGGGACAGCCACTGTTGATGGACACCACACACCTTTCCTGTACCCAAATGAGGCTAAGAAGGCAGCGGGAGGAGACAGAAGCAGCATTGGTGGCTAGAAGCAGCGGCAGGGGCTGGGGGCCAAGCATTTTTATGGCGTTTAGAGTTTACAGAGAACCCGATTTATCTTCCTCTCCAATGCAGCCATGTGGCTTGGAGCAGCCAACAGCTCCTATGTCCTGCCGGTCGGCGGCAGCTACTCCAGTGCCTGGAGGGAGCACAGCAGGTCTCCAGACCTTGCTCAGTGAATCAATGACTTAAACCCCCCTCGATTTGTTCTCACCTTAATTTTCCACAATTCCTCTTCCTGTTTGCACCATCTAACTTTTATGATCCTTCCAAATTCTACAGCCTGTTCTCTTGCTGCTAGCATCCACTTGTAAGAATTAACTCAGTAAAAACGTGTTTGCGGGAGAAAGGCTGGGCGCTAATCATTGTCATTTTTTTGTGTGTGGCGTCCCCTGGAGCTTATGATGAAAAAGAAATTTCCTTTTCCCTTCATGCTTCGTGGAGCGCCCTTCAGGTGTTTTTCTGGGAGGAGGAGAATCAACCAACCTGCAGGATGCTTGTCCTTAAACCAATGCGACTGTCACCATTGCCATTCTCACCCTTAAAAGTGTTTATGCACCCATGGGGTGCGGCTGCAGAGCCACGTCCTCCGTGTACTGAACAGATAACATGCTATGCTCGAGAAGCTTGTAATCCACAACAAAAAGGCCTGACATTAAGCGGTGACACGCTGACAAATGAACCTTAAACACGCATGTTAATTAACTGTGCAAACAAATTTCACGAAGACTGTTTACTGACTTAGGAGAAGGAACCATTTTCAAACCGATTAGGGGTGTCATTTACATATAAGCCAAATCAGTGAAACATAAATGGGGACTAATCGTCTTTATCTGTCCATTAAGAATCTCTCTGGAAGGCCACTCAGCAGTGTGATTTCTTTATACAACTCAAAAGTTAGAATCATTTTAAGTTTCTAATTTTGAGTTTTCCTGAAACCAGACTGTCCTTCAACTTTGGTCCCAATTGGTCAGATTTCTATGTTTAGAATAACACAGTAGATGGTAAGTGCTATAATGACAAGCATTATACCTTGTCCCTTGCTCTGAGCACAGCACAGTACCTGGCACCTATTAGGGGCTCAATATTTGCTGTATATAAGAAATGGCTCTAGGTGCTGAGAACCCTGAGATGCTTTTGTGTGTATATACATGCGTGTGCTTTGGCTCCAAGTATACAGAAGTTATCTCAAATTCTTCCTAAAATCACCTCTAGAACAGCTTTGGCTTCCCAGAAGGGATTCACGGCCAGCAATCACTTGTGGGGAGGGGAGGTTTGCCACTGGAAATGGCAGAGAGTGGGAATGAGGGGAGGGTGGTGTGGAGACCTCCAACTTTCCATCTATTCTTGGCTGTTATTAAGCTTCTCCTAACTCTGACTCTGAAAAGAGAAGGGTATCCTGCTCCACTGGACAACAGCAACTGGTTCCCAGTGCTTTCCTACCACCGTGGTCCCATGACGTTCTTGTCTCCACTCTGAATTTTACAGAGTCATGTGTATCTAGGGGCCGTCTGGTGATAACCCTGGAAATAAAATGGCTTAAAGATCTTGACTTCTCATCCTGATTCTGGAGCCACTGGAAAAATCTCTTACCTGCCCCGGGCCTCAGTTTTCTTATTTACTAAATAAAAGGGTTTCTCTAAGTAAACCCATAAGATCCCTTCCATGCCTAGGAAAACCTCCCAGGTTTCCAGAGGGAGCTCTTGAGTGGCAGAGGCCCAAGAGGGGGTGGCTGGGCTGGCTGACAAGCTCTTACCTCCAGGCTACCCCAAATGTTGGAGCTTCCTGGCTTGCCCAGCCCCAAGTTCAGGTTTAAATAATCAAGTTGCTCTTGGCAATTCAATCAAGCTTGTCTCCTTCACACATGCCAATTTATATATAGCACTAATTATTTATGTTCTATATTAAGCTCCACTGTATTTCTTTGAGATATTAAAATATAAATTATGCAATAGAGGCAAATTGATGGGAATTTTCCATATGGGTAAAAAGAACGGCAGTTCCTAATTATAATGAGGTATCAGTGGGAAAAAGCAGGAGTCTGGGAAGATGGGCCCCAGCTAAGGTCAGGCAGTTTGGCACCTCTGTGATATGGCAGAGGATGAAGCTGTTGGCATGTGAGAATAGGAATCCAGTACACATTTTAATATAACAAGCATATGATTACTGATATCTTCCAGAGGACATACTCCCTCTGTCCCTTCCCCTTAACCACTGTCACCCTGAGGCCAGCAGGATAGAAAAATAAACTCAGCTGCTATGTGGCCCCTGGTCAGATAGAAGATGCCCCCTCCCATCACCTGCTGGGACCCCAGACTGATGCCCCCGCTCCACCACTGATATATTTCCATGAATAAACTCAGGGGTTTGGTTGCATTTTAGATAGAAAATGAATGAAAGGGACAATTTGGCCAGGCATGGTGGCTCACACCTGTAATCCTAGCACTCTGGGAGGCGGAAGCAGGTAGATTGCTTGATCTCAGGAGTTCAAGACCAGCCTGAGCAAGAACAAGACCCCGTCTCTAGAAAAATAGAAAATAACTGGTCAGGAACTGTGGTGGGTGCCTGTGGTCCCAGCTATGTGGGAGGCTGAGGCAGGAGGATCAGTTGAACCCAGGGGTTTGAGGTTGCTGTGAGTTATGATGCCACAGCACTGTTTCAGAAAAAATAAATAAAAAATGTATGAATTGCAAGTTTCACTAACAAGTATAAGTCTTCCTCTTCTTCCGTTTTCGTGTAAGTATTCGGTCATCGGGCTGGCTGGGAGCCTCTTTCTGCTCTTTTGGTCCCTGCCTGGGTGCCCTGATACTCTTTGTCTCATTCAGAATTTCTAAGAGAGGGTTAGGGAGAGAGAAGGAGGGGACAGAGGCCTTGGGCTTGGGGCCCAGGCCCAACTGAAGATGCACCCACATCGATCCTTTTAGGAGCCACAGACAACGCCAGCATTAGACAGGCAGAAAGACAGTGTCTGACGAGGTTCATTCTGAGTCTCCTAGACAGGTGCCCCAGGGTACAGCTCTGGCCTATTAGGAGCTGGGTGCAGAACTCTGCCCCCCCCCCTGCTCCACATCCCTATCCCGCCGCCATCTATGGAAAATTGTCTTCCATGAGGCTTGAGAATAGGGCTGCACAGTAGGAGGTGAGTTGCCATCACTCACATCGTCCCCTGAACTCATGGACCCACACGCCCCCCTGCACAACAGAAAAACTGTCTTCCATGGAATGGGTCGCTGATGCCAAAAAGGTTGGGGACCACTGGCTTAGAGCACAAGAGAGGAAGGAGACTGTACCGATAGCTTGATTTCACTTTGTTCAGGGAAGCTTAGCTCTGGCGTTGAAGTCCCAAATGTCTCTTTGTAAAACCAGAGCCCATGAAAACTTACAAATTCTAAAATTTCAGAAGGAAAAAAAGAGCCCTACAGTGAATTGGTCTCACCCTGCTCAGAAGGCAGCACATCAACCACCTGTTACCACTCCCTTGTCACCCCGTGGGGTGTCAGCAGCCTGCCTCGGCGGCTTCTACCCACTTGAGTCCTCTCCTGGAATCCTAGTCCCTTCTGTCGTCTCCATCTGTTTCCATGTCTGGTGACACTGGAGTGGCCCCCACAGACAGACCCCAGGTCGGGGCCCTGCTGCCTTGGGTCTGACTTTACCTCTGGGCCTGGGAAACCCATCAGCTGAAACTATCTGCCCTGCCCAACACTGTAGAAAATTCCAGGACCAAACGCCTTCCATCAGAGTAAGCACTGCCCTACTGAATGTCATTTTAAAACTTAAGCTCTTCTTGAGGAAAAGTACCATAGGAAATTACTGTCTTCCCAATAGTGTGGTGAGATGGGCTGGAAGAGCCGGAAGGAGACAGGAGAACCCAGGAAAGAAGAGAACAAAGGGAGAGGGGCCGAGGGTGCGAGAGCAAACTCCAGAGGGACTTCATGGCTTTCTGAAGACCATAAGGACAGCATGACCATGTTAGGGAGCCAGGGGATGGGCAGTCAGTGCCTTGAATGAGTAAAACCTTGATCCACAAGGCTCAGGAGTTGCTCCCTTCAGCAAGACTAGCAACTGCCCAGTAGAAAGCCCCAGGCCAGAGTTGCCAAAGTCAGCAAACCGGGGGCCATCTGCACCCTCCAAGTTGTGATGAAAATAAAAAATAAAACGCCCCCTCTTTCTTCAGCTACATGTTTACATAGACCTCAGCTTATTTACCAGTTGAAGAGTAAAGCATAAATTACTGCACCCAAATGTTTATATTGGAACAGGGAAAGGCTTCAGAGATGACATTTAAAAATAAAGTTATCTCACACATAGCTGAGCCAGCGTGGGCCTGCATCTCTTTCTAAGGACTTGTAACAATTCAAAATTGCATTCCTCGGCTAGAAAGGCATGACTGAAAAGGCACCCCAGAATCCCCACGGTGGTCTGGTTCAAAAACAAAAGTCACGATTTCTCTGCAGGGGAGGCAGAAATGCTCGTGTCACCCGGAAATCATGACACGTCTTCACATCTCACTTCTGTTCTGTGGGTGTGTCTCCTGCCTCTGTCTTTTGAGTCTTCTCTAAATGGGTACAGTTCTGTCAAACACTGTGAAGGTAATGACCCCCACCCCGCCCCCAAATCACATCTCCAACACTCTGAATGTCTTCACTGACTACTTAGTATATGTAACCAAACAAAATTTGACAGTACTTTCGAACAAATTTCTTTGTGTCTCCTTTTCTCCCTGGCACCTTCTTTTAACAAATTGGGGGCCCTCGTTTTCCTCTTTCCCAAACCTGATCCAGAACCCCACACTGTGAGACGGCGGATGCTGCCTACCTTGCCCAGGCCTGGGGTGTCCTTGACCTTGTTGACGGCTCTCAGCAGACAGGGAGGGGCTGGGGGAGGGGACGTCTGCAGAATCCCGCTGAAGCTGGTGGCAAAGAGCGGGGGCTCAGCAATGGAAGAAGTGGAAGGTCGGTGTTTCTTCTTTTTAGAAGACAGATTCAACTTCTGGGCAGCTCTGGAAGGGATAAAGAAAAGGGGCAATGAGTGAAAAAACTGTACCATCAGATACACTGGGGTTACTTTCTTTTCTTTCTCTGAAGAACCCCCTAGTTCTCACTGCAGCCTGATCGTTCTGTCTCTCCTTGCCTCTGTGTCCTCTGCAGCAGCCCCTTACCACAACGCGGTGAACTTAATGAGCCCCCTAATCATTTCTATAGCAGAAAAAGCCATAAAAATGGCACGGCTCTGCAATCGTGATTTATAAAGAATTGTTTGCTATCCACCAGCATGTCAGCTTAAGCATGAATAAGCCTGGTCATCTTTGGGGATTAAACGGCACCAATGAAGTTAATCATCCCTTCGCTTCTCTGATATAAATACAAGTGTGAGAGACCTTATGAGCTAATTTAAAAACTCCACCACCTTATAAAATCCCAACCCGTCTGATGAAGAACAGCGAGGTGACCAGTCAAGGCATGCTATGTACGCGGCTAAAGATGAAAAATACAAGCCCGGGCAGAGCCTGTGGCTCCAAGGAGTAGGGTGCCAGCTCCATATGCCAGAGGTGGTGGGTTCAAATCCAGTCCTGGCCAAAACTGCAAAAAAGAAAGAAAAATACAAGCCGCAATACAACAGGGAAAATAAAAAAAACTGGTTTTAGAAACCTAACACTGAATTAGAATATAAACTCCAGCCAGGGTGCAGGATGTGAGACTAGGTAACAGACTCGTAATTCACAGGTAAGCACAAGGGGAGGGGGTCATGGAAACTAATGGCTGCGCATAGGACAGGTGGGTGCAGAGGTACCCAGCATCACAGGCTGTTCAGATGACATCTTCCAGCATTCAAGTGCCCTACAACACCTAAAGCGTGATAATCTTAACTATAGAAAAGAAGGCAAGGGGTGGTATGAGGCACAGGCACTTTATAGATCATAATATATCCATTTCTGGATTAATTCTTGGTATTTTTACACCATGCCATCGCGCTAGGAATTCCGGTTTCCTCATCAAATGTTATTAAATGTTTGAGCTGCTGCTTAAAACCAAAGGACGCCCATCATTTGATCCTACAAATCAAACTCTTCCAATCCATCCGACATGCTTGCCAATTACATAACAGGTCACTAGGGAAGCTGGCTGGAGAGATGAAATCAGCATCCTTCGAACCTCCTCCCCACCCCCACTCCTGTCTCTCTCTAAACAATCTGGAATAGTTGATCATGTATCAGTAAGTTTCACGCTTTTGACAAATCCCCTGAGCTCCAAAATTGCCACTGCACAAATAGGGCAAATGGAGTCACCATCTCAAAGCTTAATTTTTCTCAGCCGCAAAATTGAAAATCTATTTCACAAGAGGAAAACACAGAGGAATGGGATTCATGAGGACTAACAGGTTTTGATGGGAAGTGACTCCAAGTCCATTAAGCACCCTGGGCCCAACTTAGGGAAGTCTGCGGTCAGCCTGTGACACGATGATGAGAAATGAAGGGTGCTGGAAGGAGATTTCTACAATGCTTTCCTGCTTTCCATTTCCAATCAGGGAAAGAAAGAGCTGAGAATATATATTTTTTTCATGATTTCGTTGCCACTTTCCCTAAAACCTTCCTTCTAAAATTAAGGGTGAAATGGAATCGTTCCAGGACTAGTCTGGTGCTCCTCTTGGCAGTTTTCATTCCTCTTTGAGATTCTCTCCCTAAATGAACAGCAACTCATCCCTGGTGTGTGTCAGTCAGCGACAAAAGGTGTCACATTTCCTTCCTCTGACATCTGCACACTCCACATCCTGCTCAGCAATCCCTTACCGCTTTCAAGCCTCACTGCCTACCTCTCAGAGAGCTGGAAGGGAGATGATGATGATCTGCTAGCAACTGAGGGGTGGCGTTTATCCATTCACATTTGGGATTCTTCTGTACAAAGGAAAAACAGAGCAGGCAGCAGCTGGGGCTCCCAGGTCAAGTGAGAGAGGAAAGGGGGAAGGCGGGGATCCTAGAGGCAGCTCAGAAGGGCTAGTGGGCCTGATGCTTTTTCCTTTTTTTTGTCTCTGCTCCCCATGCTCAGATGCCCAGCCCACACATTCCCCATGGAGGAGGAAAGCAAGGGTCTCTGAAATTAAAGCATACCCTAGGATATCACTTCAAGGTTCCCCTCCTCTCTCTCCTACAACAAGTTTTACTCTCTATTACCGTGTTTCCCTGAAAGTAAGACACTGTCTTATATTTTTTCTCAAGAAGACACACTAGGGTTTATTTTCAGGGGATGTCTTCCTCTTTGCACCTAAATGCATGGTGTATCTATGCAGATACGCTACATAGCCAAGCCCATCAATCTGCATAGCCACGCCCATCACTAGGTCTTATTATGGGGTAGGGCTTATATTTAACAAACGAATAGACATCCTGCTAGGGCTTATTTTCGGGGAAACACGGTAGATCATTTCCAAGAGTCAGTAGATAATATTGTTTCTCTCATCTTAAAAAATAAAACAAATCCTTCTCTGGATGCTTCTGCAACAGCCAGCTACTGTTCTATTTCCTCTCTCATGTGGCCAGCACTACACACGGAAGGCGTTGTCTGCACTCCCTCTCTCCAGCCCTCTCCTTCCATTCCCTGTAAGTCCATTTCTATCGGGCATCTGCCCCAGTCTTCCTTTGAAATTGCTCCGATCTGGGTCACTGATGACCACACGGTGGCTAAATGTAACAGTTCTCAGCCCCACCCTGACCTATCAGAGCACCAGGAACATCATTCCTTCCTTGTGTACTTTCTTCTCTAGACTCCAAGGACGTTCTGGTCATTCTTTCCAGTTTCCTCTGCTGGTTCCTTCTCTGCTGGCCAACCTCTTACTGGCAAGGGTGTGGGGGGGCCTCAGGGTTCACTCCTTGTTCTCTTCACCTCTACACTCAATCCTTTGGTGTTTTCTTCCAGAATTGCAATTTAATTAGCATCCTTACTAAATAAGATCCTTATGCCTATGATTCCTCAGTTTTTTTTTAAAGAGATGAATCTTGCTCTGTCACCTAGGCTAGAGTATAGTAGCCCAATCATAGCTCACTATAACTTCAAACCCCTGGGCTCAAGTGATTATCCTGCCTCTGAGTAGCTGAGACTACAGATGCACCCCACCACATCTGGCTAAATTTAAAAAAAATCTTTTTTTTTTATAGATACTGTCTCGCTATGTTGCCGAGGCTGATCTTGGCCTCCTGGCCTCAAGCGATCCTCCAACCTTGATCTCCCAAGGCACTGGGATTACAGGGGTGAGCCACCACACCCAGCCCCAGTTTGGGGACAATTTATGACACAGCCATAGCAAATAAAACACCCCGTACTCCCAGACTCTGAATTTCCCTTATCCTCATTGTATCTTTTAACCTAGAAGATGATTGACTCAGTTTTTGTTTTTATTGTTTATAATCTGTTTCCCCTCTAGAATGGAAATGATCTCATAAGTTATTTGCTGAATGAATGAAGATTAAAGGAACTCAGGATATTTACCCTGCAGAATAGATATCTGGAGAAAGAGGAAGGAAAAGAAACTTAAAATATACACACACACACATATATATATCCTTAAATAAATAAATTGACATGTAGAAGGAAGTATTTTTTAAGCAAGGATGTTACATACTTTCCTAAGCCATGTTTTGACTCTCAGAAGACCTTACAAGGAAGGTAATACTACCCGTACCTAACAAAGAAATTAGCCAGAAGGAGGTACGATCCAGGGGCCTTTGAGTATCTGACCTGAGTTTGAACCTGAGATACTAGGTAGATAATTTTAGGCAAGTTACTTAAATTGTGATAATAAAGCATTTAGTCCAGTGCCTGGCATACAGTTGCCACACAATAATGCCACCATCATTACACATATTACCACCAAGTCTCAGTTTCTGCATCGTAAGATAAAGCAAAAAGAGTATCTCCTTTTACAGAGATTTTATGAAAATTCAACAAGACAGGCAAAGGGTTATTTTAAAGCAGTTGTTCTTAACCTTCCTAATGCCACGAGTCTTTAATACAGGTCCCATGGGTCGTGATCCACAGCTTGAGAACCGCTGTTTTAAAGGAATATAATAAATAATTTTAGCTGAGTTGAGACTGAATATAGGTCGATCGCACCATGTTGCATCTGAATGGGGGATAGATTTCTATCACGCAGGCAGCTAAACACAGATAAAACACAAAGGCATATCTAGCTCTGTAGGTATAAGGGCATTTTTCTAAAAATTGCAGTGATGGGTCATTCCTAGTAACAAGTCAACTTCATGAAATAGTGCGATGTTTTGTGTCACTGAAATTGTCCCAGGAGTGGGGTAGAAAACCACCGCTAGGAAATATCAGGGAGAGGACCGCATACAATGGGGAAACCAGGCGAGTTCTAAAAACCCCTTCCAGTGCAGAGATTCTGCCATGAAACCGCGAATCAATATTCCATTTAGGGAAACCTCTATTGGCTCCTATGCAAAAAATCCAGTAATATAGAGGAAATTATTTTGAGAATACATTCAAAATTATTTTCTTCAAATTTGCATATAAAATATATCAGGAGAGTTTCAGAATATTGCAGTTAATATAAATCACATCTTTATAGCCGCAGATTCCATAATAGCATTTTATATTAATTTTGACATCATTATAACCAGCTGTTTGATCTCTTTCATATATTCCAATTTCTCGCAGGTCAGCAGCTCCAGCTCTTTTTTATAGAGCACTTCAATGACACACAGATAGGAGAAGGTTAAGATTCAGAAATCATTCATGTATAATTGTATTATTCGGGGACAGAAAGGAGAGGCAGTCATGAAAAAATTGAAAAAGGTAAAGACATTTTGGCCAGAAGTGCATTGTATGTCATTCATGCCTTTCAAGTTCTTTTTTTCATAGGGAAAAAAAGAAATACCAGACAAGTGGGTTGTTTTATATAAGATTTCAAATAGCAAAAATAATTAACCTAAAAAGCTAGTATAAGCAGTATTTACTTGTCTTGTTCTGATAGAGGATAGACTCCTGTATTTCCTAAAGCTATTCATCCCAGCATACATCTTTAAATATCCATTAGCTTCCCTTAATTCTCTGGGCTTTATTTCAAGAAAATAGATGGTCTCCTTAGCAGGCTGAAATTAATATTTACTGAACACCTATAAAGAAAGTGGTGCCATGCTGAACATTACTCAGCTGTGAAGAGAAGACCAATAGACTATACTTGGCAAGAATCTAAACCCAGGGAACTCAAAGCTCCCCTCTGAGTTCTAGCCCTTTCTTTCCAGAGCCTCACTTCACACAGAAGATAACTCTTCGTAGTTTAGAACTGAAATGACCTTCACTGGGATGGTGACTGATTCTAACTGGCCAGATCGACCCAGTTCTAAGAAAATGCAAATACTTGTTTGGTGAATTTAACTGGTTTAAAGTGGGAGAGGTCTCAGGTCTCAGTTATACAGATTAGAGGGAGAATGTATGGGAATTTATTGACTTTTTTTTTTACATTTGTGTGACAGACTATTTGCCATACAACCCTGGATTTTCAAAATTATAGGATATTTAAATGGAAAGCTCATTCTTAATGCATCTTGGCTGGGCACAGTGACTCCTGCCTGTAATCTCAGCACTTGGGAGGTTGACATGGGAGGATCTCTTGAGGTAAGGAATTTGAGACTAGCCTGGGCAACATAGTGAGACCCCATCTCTATAATTTTTTTTTTTTTTAATTAGCCAGGAGTACTGTTTGAGCCTAGAAGTTTGGGGGTAACAGTGAGCTACCATGGCACCACTGCACTCCAGCCCTGGTGACAGAACAAGACCTTATCTCTAAAAAATTTAACAATAAATACATCTCACAAGGATTAAATTAAGGTCTACTATCCTTGGTAGCTAGGGAATTACTAAATTGTTGACCTAACAATCTTTTAAAAATCATTAACTTCACGAAGAACAGAACTTTTTTAGGGAACAGGTAAGAAAATCAAACAATATAGTCATTTTTAAGGACCTCTATCCTTTAAAAAATTCTACACATCATGCGTTGCTAACTATATCAAGAATATTTCATCTTGTCTAAGAGGTGTCAAGTGTAGGATGATCAGATAGGTGGGTAAAAGGTTTATAAAAATCAAGAGGTCATTCAAGCTGTACTAAATTCAACCCGGGCGATTGATGGGGGAGGGATCCACTGAAAACTGGGAGGCCCTCTGAGCTGCTGCACCTGCTCCCCAGAAAGGGTCCTGACCCAGGGGGAAGTGGCAGGCGCAGAATCTCCACCGTCAGCATGGAGTGGATGATCCAAGCTGCAATTTAATGTGAAAATGGCTGATGCTGCCATGGGCTCTGCAGCTTATGCGCCATTATAGAAATATTTCAATGCTCTGAGGATTAAGACTATCTGATAATGAGCAATGACATGACAGATCACAGCCGCCCCAAGGAAATCCACGGGGTCAGTGGCACGGGGGGAGAAGTTAATAAAACAGATTATAAACAGTGAAGACATGCGACAAGACCCCGTGTTCTGAGGCAGCGCCTCTGGAAGCTGTTAAGATATCACAAACACCAGTGATGCTTCCTTTTCAAACACCTATTTAGAAGTATTCTGGCACAGGCACGAAGCATGCTAGTCATTCTGGAACTTCTCCAAAGCTGGAATAAGAGCATCCTCCTTCACTTTTCTGTTTTCTAATTGGCTGTCAGGGAGGTCATTTCCACATCTCCCGAGACTGAGAAGCATATGGGTCCTGGGGTTTTTCTGATTTTTATGCAAATGATCCATTTCATTAGTGCAGGAGGATAATTCATGACATGACTTCAAATAAAATGTTTACTGCTAGGAGGCAAAACATGGCTAACCATTAACCTCCAACAACACTGCATTAAAACACGATAGACCCAGATACTGTTATGATGTGGAAATGGAGTGATTTTTGCACAGTGTGAAGACACAACGTTAACTCATAGTGATCATCAGTGTGAAGGTTTCTTTCTTCTTCTCTTAAAAATTTAACTGTGCTCCTAGGACTTGAACAAGAGGCTTTCATCAACAACTTTCCCCCTCATGGCTGATCGTCCTTCCCCCCCCCCCCGCCCCGCAGTCTTACAGCCCTTGGCCTTGAGAGGATATATCACATGTTTTTACACCTAATGAGATTCTGCTTTGCTGGGGAGTCTTCTGCTTCTGTCTGCCTGTCTCCGTCACTGCAGATTTACCTTATTCAGGGTCAGGACCATGGCTTCGCTTTCTTCTGTAGCCCCCCAGACCTCCCTTATAGCTGTGTGCCTTGCTGAGGGGACAGGGCGTATGTACTCTGGACTTGTTCATCAATCCAGCCTTTGGATTAAACTAACAGACTTGAAGTCCCAAGATTAAGTAGCTCTGCGTCCGAGAGGTAATGCTTAGATTTTGAAATTCCTTCTTTTTTTTTTTTTTCCTACACATCCTTAGGTAACCTGGCCCTGGTTAGCAAGCAGAGAAGGTATTTATATCACAAATTATAGGTTAAAAAAATAAGACGATTTTGTCCGTGGTCACAAAACTAGTCGTTCTCACACCTGGGACCCCAAGTTGTGTTTTGTATTTCTAGACCCAGGGTCTTTCCATGACATCATGTTATTATGCACGTTGATAAATAAAAGCAGTTATTTTATACTATTTGGACAAAATGAAACCAAATGATAACCATTTGTCGAGTAATGAAGAGGGAAAAGAACCAGTTACATATTTTTGCATGTAACTCAAATCGAATCATATACAAGCACTTACCAATTACCGATCTGGTTGCTTAGCAACATGCCTCCATATTAGAGGGGAGAAATGTCTCAGTGGAGCGAGTTAGGTCACGGCCAGAATTAGGATATAAAGGCAAATTGTATGAAAATGGCCTCTCCCTCCCTATCACCTGGAGTGGGCCTTTGCATGACAGTAACAACAACTGCCATCGCCACAACACAAAGTATGTGCTGTCTTCCCCAGCCTCATGCTTCTCCCTCAACGTACACAAAAAGAAGGACTGGAAACCACGTAATCAATCCATCTATCACTCAGTATTTATTGAATGGCAATCATACCCAAAAATCTATGCAATCAGCATGCTATCAGTGTCACTAAAGTCATCTTTGAGGCTGCACCTGGCAGCTGTTCGATAGTAAAGAATCTACTCCTAACTTGCACAGAGGAGACGAGTCCCCACCACCAACTATGACTGATAACTTTGTATTGGCTCCACGGCAAGTGGAAGAAGGCTGAAGCCGCCCAGCAGGTGAGCCCACCGCACAGCTGAAGAGCATCAGTAGCACGCAGGCGCGGACAGCTATTCCTGAACTGTGTTATCTGGGAGACATGCCATTCATTCATGGCTGGGGGTTAAAAAAAAATAATAGGTACAAAGCACTATTTGAAAACCATACTGCTAGTGGATGTTGCTAATCCATTTATGTCTGCATTTTTTCACGGTCAGAGTAAGAATAGGATGAGTAAATGAAAATACGACTCAAGGCAAAAAGAAAGGGAGAAAAAGGAGTCCATTCAAAAACTAATATTCTTTCTCTATCTAAGGCC
>NW_003852536.1:2303806-2312229 GCF_000181295.1 Otolemur garnettii
AAAAAAAAAAAAAAAAACCAAAAAACTTAGGCATTGGCATGGACGCCTCAACAGAAGTACAAAGTGTGAGTTTGTTATTTTCTGGCGTGGCTATTTGGATTTTAGAAATGCCAAATAAATATTCCGTGGCAGAATCCATGCCTTGCTGAGGGTTTTTGCTGCAGAAGGTCAGAGGCACCCTCTGCCTGCCTCTGATAGAAGCTGTGGCGTCCCTGGGTGCACTAAGCACTGTGATGGACACTGGGATTTGAAGCATTTTAAAAATGATGCTTCTACTTGCCTTGCCAGGGGGTTAACCCCTGTCACCTCATTATACAGCATCTGCTCAGTTCTCCACCATCCCCCAATCTGCTCACCTGCGGCCACGTGGCAGCGGGACAGCAGGCTCTGCAGCTGATCTTTGCGGATTCCTTTCTATTTCACGTGACAGGGGCTCTGATAGAGCTGCTTTACTAATGGCCAAGATGCTGCTGGCTGTGAGAGCCGGATTTCAGGACCCAAGAGGAGGTTGGGAACTTGCGCTTTAATGAACCTCATTTCGCCCAGAACTTGACAAGTCGGTGCCACACTCTATGGGCAGCCTAAGGACATGTCCACTTTGTTATTACACTTTCCTATCTATGTCCAGAAACTCAGACCCAAATACCGCCAAGACACCAAGTTCTAGGTCAAGACCTAGAGGAAAACACTCATTAAAAACAGAGAAGTTCTGTTTCTGAGACTAAATGATCTCAGGAAGGTGGCGACTTGCTTCAAGCCCCAGCGATCTTTCGTATTTTTAAGAGACAGCAAATTGCTTTTCCAAGGACTTGGAAGATGGCATAACCCCAAACTTATTTATAATGCATGTGGGATAGAAAAGTCTAAAGGAGCACGTTACCAATTTATAAACTGCCTTTGGTGCTACGTGACCAAGATTCTGGCTTGTGATTCCTTGGCTTCCAGCCACCGTATTACCCATTCCTCACTATTTATCTCCGATCAGACCTACAAATCTCACTTCCTTTGCTCCTCGCTGCTCTAGAAGGGCGGGCTCCAGACTGCCCATGTACCCGCTTAAGACCTCTATCAGGGAGAAAGAAAGGGTGTGAACTCCAAAGTCTGCACACACGTGTCTGCAGGGCATTCTGCTTCAAGCACGTGGGCTGTAGATGCCCCAGATGATGATGAGTGAGAAGTCTCTACCTGAGAAAGATGGGACACGGTCCCATTCACCCCATCCATGCCTGTGGTGGGACCTTTCCCTGATCTTGGAGGATGTCGTGCAGTGGCTATGCACACAGGTCACTGATGACCCAGCTACTCTGGGATGTGCCCCCGTTCCATCCACTCTTGTTCTTGCTATTTGCCTGTGCCAAGCCCTGAGTCTTCATCAGTCTTCCCAGATGCCCTAGCATCCTGATTTTAGCATCCCGATCTCCCACATCAATGCTTCTGCTTGCCTGCTACCCTTCCCCTTGCCAGGCCTGGCTCCAGCCTGGGTTGGTCTCCCTGACTTTCTTTCTTATCGGCACTTACACGCACAAGCACTTTTCCTTATGCCAACTGACCTTCCAGACATCCATCCTTCTGACCAGACGCTCCCTGTCTGCAGATCTTCATGATCCTGACCTCATCTGCCCCGTCCAAAGCCTGCTTAGTACCCGGGAAACGGGGTAGCTTATCTCTTCCTGAGTCATACTACGGGATGTTGGGCTCAATCCATCAACTGAAGAACTGTAAACACGCAGCACACCAGACCCAAGTCGAGGTAAATGTAAGTTTAAAGACCCATCCTAAAGCCAGATGTAAATGATTTTATTATCCTTCATAGATACGAGTATTTCAGATCAGAACTGTCTGATCTTCTGATGGAACTGATGAAACCATGCTTTACAATCTGGCTATTTCAGGTACCTGGAAATATAGACAGAGCAAAACACAACCATAGGCTAATGAAAGCCCATTCCTTGTGGAAGGCCAGTGCCTCAATCGTTCATAAATACACGTACATATCTTCCACAGTACAAAGACTATCCAACTAAAACTAAGACTCCTTCAAGGAATAAGCATATTCCAGATAATCTGATTTAGAGAATTTAATGAATCTAATGTTCTTTTCATTACATCATGCTGCCGTTTATATTCCAAGTCCAATAGTTTCTAGTTAAATCATTTACCCCTATGCTAATGTAATGTTAAAAGGAAGAAGCTGCCTGATTCACCGTAATCATCAAAGCCCATTTAAAGGGCCAGGGTGACCCCTCATTCCTCAGGGGTTTTCCTTACTGTTTATCTTCCTTCCTTCCCTGTTGGATCAAACAGTGTCTTGAAAAGCAAAAGAAACTGAAAAGCAGTCGTTCAGTTTTCACGTAATTTGGGAAAAAAAAGGGGCCTCAACCCCAATTTTTTTCTATTTTAATCATGCAAAATTAAAATCTGACATGAAATGAACACACTTTGGGTATCATCGGTTGCCTGAAGCAGCAAACGGTGATGGAGGTGTGACGGCAAGACGTGGGCCGCATTTGCCAAGCAAGGGAAGCCTGTAAGCCACACTCTTTGCTCCGTACCTGTGGCTCTTTCAGAGCAAAGCTAATTAATTGTCAATGCTAGGTGACACGCTCTGTGGTTTGGGGGCTTCTTCTTTAATTAAATTTGAATATAAGTCTCTCCTGCTAAAGAGTGATTTCTTTTCTTCCCCCCCCCTTAAATACCAATATTTTTATTTAACAAATTATTTACTACGGTTGAAATCTGAAGCAATCATTAAGTTATCTCAAAAAAAAAAAAAAAAAGAATAATTTTCATAGGATCTCTGGATTGTAATAAATATGTCCCAGGCACAGAAGTGGGTTGGGATCCCTGCCCCTGGGTCTGCTGAGAGGCTGGGCTGCCCCCGACAGACCCTGGATGGTTGTTTAGACTGCTGGCTCCTTAGCAGCTCCACTAGAGGCAGAGAGGTACAAAGTCACATCCCCTCCTCCTGTTTCTGCTGTTGTCAAATTGCCTGGCACGGGGTCTATGCAGATAACTGAAAACCAGGCAAAAGCCCACTATATAGTAACATGCATTCATCACAGGCCTGCCAGAGCTCTGAGATAAACACCGCAGGCACCTTTCGTTTTTAACAAAGTGGAGAAGTAATATCCATGAAGATTTAGTGAAATTTTCCTAGTTAACTCTGTAAAGAAACCTGGGCCATGTTAAACTATTTAACTAACGTTTAATTTAGTGGAAATAGTATTTGTAAGCAGATGAAATTTATATGTAAGATTATAATTTTTAATGCTGCGGGTACTCTAAGTTATCAGAATGCTAAGTTAAATAAATATAATTCCCTTTATTTTGCAGAATCTGAAGCATCATCACATTTTAAGAAGTCATGTAGGCTTAAAGTACTGCCTTGACTTTACTAACACATTTTTAATTACAACCATAATTTTTTGACACCCAATCCTTGGCTAACAGTAAAATCATTAGGTCTGATATTATTATAAGGAAACTAATATTTATGTTCTGATAGACCTTCTAGGAACAGATTGTGAAAAGAAAACGTTTGTTCTCTAAATCAGGATGCCATCCAGCTGTGTCTGCCAATATGGTCCTGTGCAGTTGGATGAATATAACTCGTGTTATAGAACCAATCAATCAATCATCTTTTCCTCGTGTGGATTCCCACGTTTACACAACAGATAGGCTTCGACAAACTGCTTGTATGTTGAGATTTCAGAAATCGAACCTTACTTCACATTGATTTCTATCAAATTTCAGAGACATCTTTATGAATGGCATTCAATTGAGAATAGGTATGAATACTTTATCTTTGAATACCTGTGCCTGCCTTCTACCCCATCAAACAGATCACTAACAATAAATGCAGACTCGTCCAATACTATACTTCAAGATACACAGACATGATGCCCAATGCATAACTAATTACCAGAATTGGCTAAGAAATGTATCAGGTTCTTTACTTTTTACATCAGGTGTTGACTCCATAGACAGAAAGCACTTGTTTTCATCTTGACGGAGGCCTTCATTTATAGCGTTCGGATATAAAAATATGTGATTCAGGTGTGCAGATGTGAGAGTCCTCTGCATGCAGATGGCAACTGGAGTTAGGAGAGCAGGTGAGATAGACCCAGGGAGGCGCAGAGTAAAATGAGGACAGACAGATCCAAGAGAAACCTCAACACTGAACGAATGGCTAGAAAAAGAGAAGAGTGTGAAGGGGAAGCTAGAGAGAGGTGGAGAAAGATGGAACGAGTGGTTAATAAGGTTAAATGCTCCCGAGAGACCAAAGAAGACGAAGAACACAATGGATTAATGGATTAATATTAATGACTTTATCATTGACCTTGAATAGACCACAGGAAAGATGGAACACGTTTCAGTGGACTGAGAGGTAAATGAGGGCTGATGTAAAGATAAGGGGTCTATACGACTCTTTTTAAAAGTTAAATTGTGAAAGAAACAAATAAAACATAAAATACTAAAATTTTAGGCCTTTATTTAAATGCCTTATACTGAATTATGATGCTATGGTATGGCTTTGTTTTTTATACAGGTTACTATAAAAGAATACATAAAAAAAGTTATATAGCTTATACAAAATAAAGAAAATATCTTTTACCTTATTATCTATCTATTTATTTATTCATGTTATTCCGTAAACACTTATTGAGTACATACCATTTACAGGTTACTGTGTGTTACCCAACGTTCCCTAGATAAGGATCCATTAAAAGAAATACTCCAAAAGAAAGACTAGAAGCCTCCAGACAAATTGTATGTGTCACTTTATTGGGAGAGAGTAACATAACCTGAACCTAATCTAAAAAACAGAGGCTTTGGAATCAGGTAGGCTTGGTTCAAACCCTGGCTCTGCCACCTGCTTTGATGTGTATATAAATAATGACACCTCCACCAAGGGTCTGCTGTGAAAATGAGGACACACCATATGGAACTGTAGCCATCAGAATGATTCGCACACAGTAAGAGCTCAACACATGTTTTGGTTCCCTTCCTCTTTCTTTTATTCCTTTGTGATCTATGTGCCTTAGCCTCCATAAAATTCAGAGCCTAATTAATGTACAAGCGCAATAACTGGCGTGGTCAAGGTCAAAACTTGTGCCTTCCTTCTAACTGCTTTCTAATATGTATCTCAGGATCTAATTTATTTCATAAATGTTTAATTTTATAAGTCACTTAAAGTTATTTGGGGATGAAAGCCAGTGCAGCTGTGGCCTTTGGCTCTGGGTGGTCTGCACACCACGGAACTGGGGGAACTGTACCATCCTGCACAGACACACGAGTGCCACGCCTTGCATGAGCCCTGCCCTGCCTGTGTGCCCTGCCTGTGTGCCCAGCCCATAGACCTGCTCCATCCCACACAGGCATGCTGATCAGTGGGTCCACTGTGTTCAGAAATCCTGTTCTATCTTGACCATGAACTGTTATCTGCTGGCCTACTCCACACCAGCAGCTGCTCCACCTGGTATCTTGTGGGCCATGGGACCACTACACCCTGTGGACCTGCTTTGCTCTGTGCTGTACCACGTGCAGACCTCACTCTACCCGTGCACTAGGCACCTCAACTGCCTACCTCCTCCATCCTGCATACACGCCCCATCTTGCCAGCAAGCTTCACCTTGTGTGTGCACCTGGTACCAGGGGCTGGGCCCTGCCACAGCAGCCTGGTGACAACCACAGAGAAAGATAGGAGATGTGGTACACAGCAGAATTAAAGCTCAGAGTTTATCTGCCCCCCTCCTGCTTCTGAGTAGGAATGAAGCATGTCATTCAGGGACCCAACCTTATCTTCACTGAGCAACAGAGGTCCCAGAAGCAAGGAACACCATAACTGTTCTGGTTAACTATCTATCTTGACTGAGAGAAGTAGCCCCCAACGAGAATGCACCAGCATAAAAACTCCAGCAATATGAAAAAACAGGCTGTCTCAGCATCCTCAAAGGATCACAGTAGCTCTCCAGGAATGAACTCTAACCAAAAGGAAATTGTTGAAATGACAGATACGGAATCCAGATTATAGATGGCAAGTAAGATGAATGAAATTTGGTTTCTCAAAGAAATAAAAAAAACATCCAGGACATGATGAAAAATTCACTGAAGAAACAGATAACATTATAAAAGAGAGAGCAGACCTTAAAGAAATGAGATTCAATTAGGGAATTTCAAAATACATTAGACAGTTTTAACAACAGACTAGACCAAGGTGAAGAAAGAATTTCAGAGTTTGAAGACAAGGATTTCAAAGTAACCCTGTCAATAAAAAAAATGCAGAAAAAAAAGAACAAAAAATAAATAATCATTGTGAGAAATATGGGATTAAGCAAAGCAAGTATAAGAATTATAGGTACTCCCCAAGGGAGAAGAAAACACAGTAAGTACAGAAAACCTATTTGAGAGAATAATAGAGAGAAACTTCCATGGTATCATTAGAGGTTTAAGATACCCCAATACAAGATGGTTATGAAACACCTAGAAGATGCATAGCAAGCCAGGTATCACCAAGATATGCAGTTACCAGCCTTGCTAAAGTCAAAGTCAAGGAGAAAATCCTACAAGCTATGGATTGTAAGTTACTTACAAAGAAAAACTCCTCAGACTAACAGCAGACTTCTCTGCAGAAACTTTTAACCCAGAAGGGATTAGTGTCTCATTTTTAGTTGCTTTAAAAAGACTAACTGGCAGCCTAGAATTTTGTATCCTGCAAAACTAAGATCATAAATGAAGGACGAATAAAGTCTTTCCTGGATAAACACACACTAAGGGCATTTGTCACCACTAGACCTGCCCTACAGGAAATGCTTCATTGTGCTCTATACATGGAAAACAACTGATAGCCACCAATGTAAAAATGCCCCAAAGTTAAAGCTGATGATTTTTACTAAACAGTAACACAAGGGAGAAAACAAAGCAACTAGGTATCATTGAACGTGATGAGCAGAACAGTATCTCACATATCAATACTAACATTGAAAGCAAATGGTCTTAATGCTCCTTTTTAAAGATACAGACTTGCTGAATGGAAAACACACCCTAAGTAACTTCTTTTTCCAATAAACCCATTTAACTCACAAGGATATTTATAAACTAAAGGTAAAGGGATGGAAAAAGATATTCTATGTGAAGGGAAATCAAAAGTGAGCAATAGCAAAAGTCTCGTATCAGATAAAATAGACATTAAATCAACAATGGTTAAACAAAAAATGCAAAGATGGTCATTATAAAACATAAAGGGAGCAATTCATCAATATATGATAGTCCTAAATATATATGCACCTAACACAAGAGCTTCCAAATTCATCAAATACTACTAAACCTAAGCAAAGAAATAAATAGAACATCATAATTGCAGTGACTTCAACACTTTACTAACAGAACTGGACAGATCACCAAGGTAGAAGACTAACAAAGAAACACTGAACTTAAATAGTACTCTACAACAAATATACTCAATATGTATCTTGGAACATTCTACCATGCAAAATATACATTCCTCTCATCAGCATATGGAACATTTTCCAAGATACATCATACATTAGCCTACAAAACAAGTCTCAGAAAATTCAAAAATAATCAAAATTATTTCATGTATCTGTCAGATCACTGTGGAATAAAACTAGAAAAAACAACTCCAAAAGAACTCTCAACCATACCAAGTCATGAAAATCAAAGAACCTGCCTGTTGAGGGATCACTGGATCAATGACAAAATTAAGGTGAAAATCAAAGATTTTTTTGAAGTGAATGACAATCATGATGTGGCATACAAAATCTAAATCACAGAAAAAGCAGTGTTAAGATGGAAATTCATAGCTTTAAGTGCTTATACTATAAAGACAGAAAAGTCAAAAATTAACAACCTAATGTCTCATTTCAAGTAATAATAAAGAAAAAGAACAAACCAAACCCAAAGCCAGAAGAAGAAAAGAAATGACAAAAGTCAGAGAAGAACTTAAACAAAAGGGAAACAACAAAAACAATAAAAATCAACAAACAGAAAGTTGCTTCTTTGAAAAGATAAACAAAATTGACAGACTTCTACCTACATTAACCAGAAATAGAAAAGAAAGGACTCAAATAGTCTCAGATAGAAATGAAAAGGGAGACATTATAACTGATAGCACAGAAATACAAAATATCATCCATGAAAACCTACAAGAAATGAATTCCAAGATACACACAAATTTCTAAGCCTAAATCATGAAGAAATAGAAATCCTGAACAGAGGAATCATGAGCAATGAGATTAAAGTGATAATAATAAAAAAAAACCCTCCCCCCCCCAAAAAAAATCCCAGGAACAGATGGTTTCATAGCCAAATTCTACTAGGCCTACAAAGAAGTGACATGTATCCCACAGAAATTTATTCCATAACATTGAAAAAGAGGAACTGTTTTCTAACTTATTCTATGA
>NW_003852536.1:2312350-2316907 GCF_000181295.1 Otolemur garnettii
CGGAAATTCAAGGATGGTTCAATGTTCCCAAATCAAAAAACATGATTCATCATGTAAACAGAAACAAAAACAGAGACTACATGATCATCATAATAGATGCAGAGAAATCATTTGATAAAATTTGATAAAATCCAGCACTCTTTCTTGATAAAAACGCTTAATAAATTAGGCATAGAAGGAACATTCCTCAAAATTATAAAAGCCACTTATGACAAATGCATTGTCACCATCATATTGAATGAGGAAAAGTCAAAAGCATTGTCCCTAAGAACTGGGATTTGACACGGATGCCCTCTGTGACCACTTCTATTCAACATAGAACTGGAATTCTTAGCCTGAACAATCATGCGAGAGAAAGAAATAAAGGGTATCCAAAAAAATGAAAGAGGAGGTCGAACGATCCATGTTCACTGACAAAAAGATTTGTCCCTAGAAAACCCTGAAGTCTCCACTAAACGATTCCTAGAATTGATAAACAAATCCAACAAAGTCTCAGGTTACAAAAATCAATGTACACAAATCAGCAGCATTTCTATATACTATAAAAGTCAAGCTGAGAGTCAAAGAAAAAGCTGAATACCATTTTTACAATAGCTACAAAGAAAATAAAATACCTAAGAATTTACTTAACTAAGAAAATGAAAGATTTCTACAAAACAGTGATGAAAGAAATCATAGATGACGCAAACAAATGGGAAAATGTTCCATGCTCATGAATTGAAAGAATGAATGTTGTTTAAATGTCCATACTATCCAAATAATTTACAGATTCAATGCAATCCCCATCAAAATACCAACATCATATTTCACAAACTTGTAAAAAGTAATCCTATGCTTCATTTAGAACCAAAAAGGAGCCTGAATAGCCAAAGCCATCTTCAGCAAATAGAACAAATCAGGAGGCGTCACAGTACCTGACTCAAAATTATATTACAATGCTATAGTAATCAAAACAGCATGGTGCTGGTATAAAAATAGAGACATAGACCAATGCAACAGAAGGAGAATGCAAAAATAAAACCATCTACCTATAGCTTACTGATATTCAACAAAGCCCACAGCAACATACACTGAGGAAAGGAAGCCTCTTCAATAAAGGGTGCTAGGAAAACTGAATAGCTTTATGTAGAAAAATGAAACAAGACCTCTATCCATGATGATATACAAAATTAATTCAAGATGAATAAGACTTAAATGTAAGGCATAAAACCATAAACATTCTAGAAAACATAGGAAAAACTCCTCCAGATGTCAGCCTAGACAAAGAATTTATGATTAAGACCCCAAAGGCAAAGGCAAATATAATAAAAATAAATAGGACTTAATTAAGAAGCTTCTGCACAGCAAAGGCAATGACCAGCAGAGTAAACAGACAACCTAGAGAACGGGAGAAAATGTTCACCAACTATCCATCCTAAAAAAGGCTAATATCCACAATCTACAAAGAACTCGAACAACTCAGTAAGAAAAAAACAAAGAACACCATTCAAACGTGGGCATGAACAGAAGTTTTTCAAAAGATAGAAATATGACCAACAAGCATATAAAAAAATGCTCAATATCACTAATCATCAGGGAAATGCAAATTAAAACCACAATGAAATACCATCTTACTCCTGGTAGAATGGTCATTAAAAAGTCCCCATACAATAGATATTGTTATGGATTCAGAAAGAAAAGGAATTCTGATATAGTGTTGGTAGGACTGCAATAATAAAAATACTACAATAATAAGTAAGAGTTGAGTCAGAATGCAGCAGGGCTTACAGCACAAGTGTCTCTTCCAAGTTGCTCTCTAGGATTCATATTTTAATTAGATAATGAGAAGATAATGTATACACAGATGTCTTAGAATAGTTCTTGATTTATAGTAAACATACAGGAAATGTTTGCTCCTATTATTGTCATAAGAAAATATTAACATAAAAGCTGTATCCTAAATGTTTCTTTTTAGAGATTCTTTCTCATTATCTTCTTTTGATATGGATCCTAAAGAACGAGGTGAAAGAGACGCCTTTGCTCTAACTCTAAGCCCCACTGTGTTCTGGGTCAACTCTGAGGATTCCCACCAGAGCTTGTCAATGTTGCGACCAAGTGTACGATATTGACTCTGATGTCAGTTTTAGGTCCTGGACATCTTGAGTATGTTCTGGTTGAACTGTTGGCCCAGAGTTTTCATTTATAGCTCAGAAAAGGGCTTAAAAGAGGACAGCCTCAATTTCAGCTGATACATTGGGGTCTTCTACAGCCTTAAATCAGATGTCAGGAAGATCTCATCAGGGCAATTGCTCTGGCTGAAAACGAACAGCTGAAACTAGATTCTTATGTCAACCATGCGTCTGCAGCCTCTGTATGCTGGAGGCAATTACTTACTTGTAATTACTCCTCTGGCAGTGTGTCTTTCATGCCAGAATGACCAGGGACAGGACAAGTGATTGTCAGCCTCACCGAGACACTTGAGCAGTGCTCTGGAGTACTTAACATGTTTGCACAATCAATAGCTATGCATAAACAAGACGCTGTGGTAAGCAAACTAACACAGCTGGCTCACCATCTAAATTGGGTGTAGACAGTATCACTTTTCCCTAATACTCTGGAAATAAGTTGTCTGTGCTGGTCACCAAGGCCTATAGATCCTGACTGCCACATCCCCAGCCATCTGCCCGTGTGTACCTCGATCAAGATGAGGAATGAGCCAAACATATAACTCACATACTGTTTCTTACAATTGGCTGTAATTATCTGCATCAAAATCCTAGGACTGAAAGCTCCATGAAGTCAAGAGCCAGGTCTCTGAGAATTCCCCCAGCTCTTTCCTACCACTGCCTTCCCCAAACTTCCTTGTCCATAGTGAGCACGGATGGATGTTTGGATGGACAGATGGAGTTGACTCAAACCACTGAGGAAATGTGATGTGTGTCTTCCTAAGAGGGTGAGCTCTAGGACCCTCACATCCTTCCCATCCACAGAAGCGTTTAGAACACTGGCCTAGGGGGAAGTAGACTGTTTTTTAAGGACTGTTCCAGCTCAGAGGTTCCGCAAAGCTGTGCTTAGAGATGTATATGGATGTAAAAGTATCTATCTTCCAAAACGAGCCTGTCTGATTAACAAGTTGTGCAGTATGTGTAGGAAGGTGATTATTTTTATTGTGTAGGGGCATAAGAGATTCTGTTTATTGCTTTTCTGCCTCCATATCCACATCTTCATTCATCCTACAACACTCCCTAAGAGAAAGGCAGAGCTGATGCCTTATACTGCCTGTTCTGGTATAACTTCCAAGAGGGAAAGGGCTTTTGCCTTACTCAATACAATATTTATGGCCAAGAATGGTGCCTGGTACATAACAGATACTCATTAAACACAGAATAGGGCAGTGCCTGTGGCTCAGTGAGTAGGGCGCTGGCCCCATTCGTTTTCAGCCAAAGCAGCTGCCCTGAACCGAGGGTGGCAAGTTTGAACCCAGCCCAGGCCAAACTGCAACAACAACAACAACAAATAGCTGGGCATTGTGGCGGGTGCCTTTAGTCCCAGCTACTCAGGAGGCTGAGGCAAGAGAATTGCCTATGCCCAAGAGCTGGAGGTTGCTGTGAGCTGTGATGCCACAGCACTCTACTGATGGCAACAAAGTGAGACTCAAAAAAAAAAAAATTAACAGAATGAATGAATGTTGTTTGTTTTTAAGGTTTGCTGGCTTCTTAATGATGATCATAGATAAAACATTTTGTTACAGAATTTTTCCGGCTATTACGTTCACAAAACAAACATAATTATTATATCCATTACGATTATTTCCACATCATTATTAGTCTGTGTCCAACATTTGTTTTATCAACTCTTTGGGAGAGGGAACTTATGAAATTGCTAGTTGAAGCAAATATGCTCACTTGGTTCTTTATGAGTTGAAGGCTATAGACTTGGGTTTCATAAGGTTAATTCCAAAAGTCGATTTGATTAGATGATTGTTTTGCTCACTTCTAACCTTTAGAAAAGAAACCATTTGTTGCCAGACTAGCAGGGGAGGGCTCTCTCTCCTTCCTCCAGAGGGGGCTCAAAGTCCATATTTTCCTGGGCTTATCCCTGGGGTAGTTCTCAGCATAAGAGAGACACCTTTAACTACTGCTCCCATTTCCTGATAATTAACTGAGTTACCAGTTAGTGGAGTGTTTTAGTTTATAGTATGTCTAATTATTTCAAGATAAGAAATATTTTTCAAAAGCATATTGTCTTGGCAATTAAACCAAGACATTCTGTGCTTGAACAATATGGCTACCAACTAATGACAATTCAACAATTCTAATCCTGGTCTATAGTTTCCCCAGAATAAAAACCAAGCCAAATTGCAGCCAGGCACTGCATAAGGCGGTGTTGGTCAACAATGGACCACAAGGGGGGTGTTGCTGTAGGATGGTAAAGCTGCGTTTTTTTGTTTTTTTGTTTTTTTTTAGACAGAGCCTCAAGCTGAGCCCCTGGGTAGAGTGCCATGGCTTCACTGCTCACAGCAACCTCCAACTCCTGGGCTCAAGCGAGTCTCCTGCCTCTGCCTCCCAAGTAGCTGGG
>NW_003852536.1:2317153-2319899 GCF_000181295.1 Otolemur garnettii
TATTGTGTTATAAACAGATACAAGTGTGTAAGTCCAAGTTAGTATAGCACATTCACAACTACAGACCACGGTCATCAATTTTACTTGGAAATAATTTTCTACCTTCTGAATATCAATAACTCTCTCTTACTATAAAAATAACTTTCTGTTTATACATATATACCATCTTTATAGACATATCTCTTTTCAAAGCTGTACGTTCCCAGAAAGTAAGACCAACATCTTATTCAAATAAAACAATTTTTTTTGAGACAAGGTCTCACTCTATCACCCAAGCTGGATAGCCAAGGCGTCATCATAACTCCCAGCAACCTTAGAGTCCCAGGCTCGAGCGATCCTCCTGCCTCAGCCTCCTGAGTAGCTAGAATACGGGCACGGCACGCAAGCAGCTAACTTTTCTATTATTTGTAAAGGTAGGGGTCTCACTATGCTGCTCAGGCTGCTCTTGGCCTTCTGGCCTCAGGCAATCCTGCTTTGGCCTCCGAAAGTGCTAGGATTACAGATGTAAGCCACTGTGTCCAACCCCTATTTAAATATTTATCCCACATGTGATAAGCACTTTCTGAATGTCTGTTGAATAAAAGAATAAATGCATAAGGGGGAATGAATGTGCAGGCGTGTAAATGTCCTTATTAACTCTGTTCGTGGACTCCCAGCAGTTTTCTTTCCCATTTGTTCACTTTCAAATCTTTGAAGAATACCATTACGAAATACACGGTCTCTAAGGGCTTTCCCAGCTCAGAAATACTATTGCTTCTGTAATCACTGTGACGCTCTGACTTATTATTAAAGAATCCAAACATTCCCCTGCTTCTCTGGTGTTTTGGAAGGCTCATTAGTATCTTTCCCCACGATTATGAATGTTGGGGATGCACCTCAATAAAGCCACCAGTTAACAGAACCTTGGCAGGCGGTGTTTAGTCTATCTGTAAAAAAAAGACTTTGAACTACCTAAAAGGGTCCATAAAGTCCTGTGCTTTTTACTATAGATCCTTTCCCAGTGATGACTTCTGACTATTCAAGTGAAATCAAACTGTTAGGACTCAATTTCGTGCTGTCACTCCTCAATCTCTCTTCCTTTTTGAGCAAGGATTCTTAGAAATGGATCAACTAATAATACCATCGTAAGACAGACAGACATATGAGTTAACAAGTGGTCTAAAACTACTCACCCAGCAAGTCACAGGGTTCTAATCTAAGTGGTGGGTCTTTATTCTAAGTGGTCTAAATCCCAGGTTCTAATCACAGTGCTGGGTCTTTATTCCTACGCTCTGACCCATGATCAGTTGTTTCCAATCAGCTGTGAAAATGGGACATGATTTTGAACCGTATCTGATTGTTATTCATCATCATCACTGTAACATCCTATTTGATGGGATCTATTACTAAACGCTGCCTAGTTTGAGAGCCTGGGAAAAAAGGCTTCTAATCATCAATATAAACTATTCATGCCTTTTCATGCTTCTGGGCATAAACAGATTCCTGAAAATTCTCTGCCTTCTCAGCCACCTCCTCCTCGTCCTTCCAGATCCAGTTCTAACGTGCGAGACTCCCTCCCGACCACCCGAACAAAATTTATTCTTTTCTCCCATTAGTTCTGATAATATTTTGCTAATAGAACTGCCTTGCAGCTTATCATGGTGTATTACAATAGAATTAATTTGTCTTAACCACTCTTCTCTTTGATTCACTTTTAAATTCCCAAAACTTTACGAAGTGCCTACAATGTAATTAGGTGCCCAGCCAATGTTTGTGTACCAAATACCTGCTTTCCACGCTACAGCTGGTCTGCGGGCCTATATTTCAACATGAAACTTGATTGGATTTGGATTAGACTCCCCATGGAGTTTCAAACATCATGCGACAGAGATTGAAATTTGTACAGATTTAGTTGCTGTTGCCAAAAGCAAAATGCTGGCCACTATTTCTCCTGTCTCCATCTCTCTATATTCCTATTTGACTATTTCCCTAGCCCAAGTGTCACGCTGCAAATTTTTGCCTACACTTACTAATCAAATGCCAAGACAGAAAGCCCCTGGCTGGATGGCCGGATGGGGGACAGGGCTGCCGCCACGGGAGGGCAGCCAGCCGTCAGCCCGGCTCTCCCTCCCCACCTCCCATTCGCCAGCTTTTAGTCCCCAGTATCCAGGGACAGTCTGGCAATTGGAACTTTTGTGTTCAGCTGCAGAGAATGTGCAAATGACAGTTTTGGCTGTCAAGGAGCTTATTACCTAAGCAAGGAGCTTACATATTTATGAGCTGACATCTCAGATTTGTGGCTATGCAGTATTCCTCAATTTCCCTTTAGAGCAGCCAATAGGCAGAGGCAGGCCTGGCAGCCTCATTACTGCACCCCGCATCTCTGCCCCCCCACACCAAGACACAGCAGGTGGCTCATTTGTGGAGACATCCAGGGTCAAAGGCAAGTGAAAAACTGAGCCCACACAAAATTCCTGGGCTGCACCTGAAGAGGTGAATAATAGATCCGTAACGCATTCGCTCCACGGGCCAGCAAAGGCAGCTGCGATGGGGCTCCCAACAGATACGTGTAATATTAATCTGTGGGTCCCCACGGAGCTGCCGATTAACAAAGCCCACTTACAATTTCACGTCACCCTCTCGACCATCTTGTAGCTCTGCCTGAGAACTGGCCATTGGCACTGACCACTCCTGTTAAGCATTTCTTTTTTTTCTGCAAAGAACATTTTTGGAAGGAAAAACAGACCTGATACCAAGGAAGGGCTTG
>NW_003852536.1:2320333-2338187 GCF_000181295.1 Otolemur garnettii
GGTTGCTGTGAGCTGTGATGTCACAGCACTCTACCCAGGGGGATACCTTGGGGCTTTGTCTCAAAAAAAAAAAAAAAAATAGAAACCCAGGTTTATCAGGCTCAAAAATCTTTGCTGCATGGCTGGGTGTGGTGGCTCATTCCTGTAATCCTGGCACTCTGGGAGGCTGAGGCAGGTGGATTGCTTGAGCTCAGGAGTTTGAGGGAGTTCTCAGCCTGAGCAAGAGTGAGACTCCATCTCTACGAAAAGTAGAAAAAACAGCCAAGCACTGTGACTGGCACCTGTAGTCCCAGCTGCTCAGGAAGTTGAAGCAACAAGATCATTTGAGCCCAAGAGTTGCTGTGAGCTATGATGCCACACACTCTACCCAGGGCAACAACGACTCTGTCTCAAAAAACAAAACAAAAACAACTTTGCTGTTCCCCTGACACTGCTGCCTCCATGACACAGGCAATGTGTGGCTTCTGTGCCGTAGCACAGGGACCCTTTTTCTTTTCTCTCCCCATCTCTGCTTTTAGAAACCTATTTCCCTCCTCCGTCCTGTCATCTGACATCTCTCACTCCTACCCCGGGTGAAGCTAAGTTACAGGCTGATCCCTCCCAGGGGCACCGGCTTTCAGAGTCTTATCTCTCATTTCAAAATGAAAAGTTTTGTTGCTCATAGAGTTTCAAACCTCAGAGGTTCTAGCCCACATAAAGCCCGCCCTGCTTCCAGGACAAAGAGTCGGCCTGCATGGCAAGGACAGTGCCAAAGGGAATGAATATTGTCTTGTTTCACTGAAATGTATGAATCGCAGTAGCTGAGAAACCAACTAAAAGACTAGCACTAAAAACATGTGGCCCTCATACTAGCTCAGAGCTGAAGGCAGCTCCCCAGCACTCTCTGCTCCATCAAAGCCTTTCACACACGCTACTTTATCTTCAACCCAGACCTAGGGTGGAGGCAGGGCAGATATTCTTTGTTCATTCCTCCTTTCATTGACGTATCCATTCAGCAAACATGGATCGAGCAGTGCCCTGGTCTTGATGCTGAAGCAGAGCTTCACTACGGAGGGGTTACAGTCCAGGGAGAGAGGCAAAGATGTCTCCATGGCAAAGCCTGGGATGGAGAGATGTGGGCGCCATGTGACCACAGAGGAGGGACCCTGATCCAGGCTTGGGAGGTCAGGGGGTATTTCCTAGAAGAAGTCAGCCAGGAGGAGGAGGATAGGCCGTGGGAAGGAGACCCACATGGGTCACAGTGAGGAGACTGGAGCAACCAATCTAGGAAAAGGAGGGCTGGAGCATAGGCAGGGTAGGGGTGGAGGGCAGTAATTTCCTTAAGGCCCCACGAGTAGTTCTAAACAGAGCTGGGACTAAACCACCCAGGTCTGACCTCTTCTCAATTGCTCCTTCCATTCAATCCCAGCGTCTTCCCTGACTTCCCAGGTGCCTCCCCCCATTTAGGATCTGGGTCCTCTGTCCTAAGTGCCTGACACACAGGGGAACACACCAAGACAGTATAGGTAAGAAGGCCAAGCCCGGCACTGAGCTATCTCATTTAACTCTCATAAAAACCTAACGATACGAGATCTCACATGTTTGAAGGATGCCAAGGGCAGAAGCTTCTAGGAGCTAAGCAATTTATAGGTCAGTCGCTCCAGTGTAGATAATAACTACAGTTCTTCTGACGGTAGATGTTGCCTATCAGCAGTTCTATTGCCTTCTAGGGGCAGATAAGGAGGAACAATGTCTAGGAGAAGAGGCGAGTCCTTCCTCAGATCAGGATTAGTTGCTGAAGTATTTTTCTTCAATTTTATTTCCCTTTTTAAAAAACTTCACATCAATTCCTATGTTACCTATTTTTTAATTGAGAAATAAAAATTGTGTGCATTTGTATGAAACATGTCTTGAGATACGCACACATGGTGGCATGGCCAGCGTGAGACAATTAACCAATGCATTACTTCACATGCTTCTATTTATGTTGAGAACACCGAAAATCTCCTCCCCCAGCAGCAATTTTGAAGAATACAATACACTGTTATTAACTCTCCAGGGTGGCCACCCTGTACTACTTCTCAAATTTAATGAAGACAAGCTTCTCCCCTGGAGTCCCTCCAGGGGAAGAAGTGGGAAAAAGAAGTTAAGAATGAGAGCATTGTGTCGGGGTGGCATGGGCTCCGCAGCAAAACTCACCATGCACTGGAGAGTTCTCCCCAAAGCAGGCAAAACCAGGGAGGAATGAAGTTCACGGGCAGAAGGATATTGGCAGGTGTAGAACTGAGGCCAGTTAGTTCAAACACGAGCACCAGCAATATGTCTAATAAGAAAAGTGGTGAGGTTTCTCCTGAGAATGAAAGATCTGAAGGCCACGCTTGGTTTTAGAACAGGACTTGAACTCCCAACTTTTTCGGGACAGCACCCGTTGTTCAGGAGGATGGCTAACCAGACCCAGAACATTCTAACACAGTAGCGATTTCTGAGCAAAGTGGAGAACTGGCAGTGTAGCCTGAGCAAAGCTTTCCCCGCAGAACCTCAGGCCAAAATGAAAGTTTCCCTCCATCTGTAAGGTATTGATCAGCTCGAGACTTATCTTAACCATCTGGCGTTATCAGTGTAGGCCTGCTGGGTGCTTAGCAGAACTTGGCTGCAAACTCCTCAGAGACACCCCACTGCCTTCTCTTTCTCCCCTTCTTTCTCTCACCTTGACCCCAATGTTTTTGTTTCGATTGCTCAGCAGTTTTCCTGATGCCAATCAGTTGCCTCTCTCAAAGACTATTTGCAGGTATCAGCATATCTCCCTCTTTGCTAATTCTCAGTAAAGAGCACTCTCCATCCTCTGTGAAAACCCTGCCCTCTGCAGCTAATCTTTTTACCTTCACAGGACACACACGAGATTCCTGGGGGGGTTTGGTGCTGTCCACCCAGGATGCTTCAGAGGCAGAGGCAGGGCTGCTTGCTCCGTTGATGTGCGCGAGAACTCAAGATTATTTCTTCTTGCCTTTTCTATTTCTGGGAGCAATCTCCCTCCTTTGCTGAAAATCCCAAAGCACGATCTCTACTAACCCAGGAGGGCTAAAATCTCTATCTCCGGTAATGGGGAACCAAGAAACAAGAAGAACTGGAACTTGGGGTAAGAAAACGACCCCGTTTCTAGTCTGACTTGATTTTTGAACGATTTCCCTTTTCTTTGCATGTTCTGTGCCGAGCTTTTGACTTCCCTCCAAACCTCTTCCAGATGCACGAGTCTGACAGAGTTCACATAAACAAGAAACCAAGAGGAAACAGCACGAGACGGCAAGCATCCCCCCCCCATACAACCACTTTATGCGCAGACAGCCACTCACGTGATGCTGCCAACATGTGTTTTCTGTCTCAGATTTCCCTTGATAACAAAGGACACATTTTAAAAGGCGTGGCCCTAGGTATACTTTGGCCGGCAGGAATGCGAGAGGAGTTGGGGATCTAATTTGGCCTTAAACTCCCCCCCTCAGGTATTCGGGGCTATAGCTCTCGATGATGGTAAATGGTAATAAAGTTAGGGACACTTTGGGTCAGGTTTCTAAGATATGATCTCATTCTACTGCTCACGGAGCTGATTTAATATTCAGGAATCAGCTGGGTTCATTCATTTCCAAAATTGGCAGGCCTGTGTTGTTTTACAGTACTTCCTCTGTCCAAGGCTGGGCAGGGCATGTCAAAAGGGAGTCTTTAGAAGGGTCTTTCATGACAATCCAAGGCTCAGAAAGAAGGATGGGGGCTGGGAGGGGTGGGCAGGTGGGAGGGGCAACAGCCCTCCCGGGGGGTACGGATATGACACCACCACCAAATCTACGTAAGTTTTCAGGAGCCAGAAATGTGATGTTAACCCTACTGCATCAGTTCTGAAAGTTACAAATGGCCAGAAAAACGAAAATCAGCGATCTCTTTGGATGTCCTTACCTAAGTGATTTATGATCTTACCAGACTCCTGTCATATGCTGCTTCTTAATCAAGAAAGCGTATGTTACTTGTTCTATACAAAGTTACCTCATTTCAAATTTAGAAGACAAATTATATTCTTTCATTTCAAAGTCTAATCCTTTAGATATCTGGTTCTTCCTCCTGTGAAATAAGCTGATCTAGATTGTCAAGTTCCTTGTCCTCTCCCACAAACACTTGAGAATTAAAGTGCTCAAATCAAGACTTAAAACAGAAAGATAGAAAATCCTGACTTGCATCAGCCAGCAACGACCAGCTTTCAACCCACCACGGTCTTGCAACCCACGAGTGACCAGACACTGTACTTTAGAATGGGGAGGTGTCCTGTCTCAAGAAATGCTGAAACGGGCAGGAAACCTAGTCAACGTTTGACATTAGGTTAAAAAGATTAATCTCACATGTATGCAGCTGGAAAGAACCTAGGTTCGGAAAACCATAGTCTAACTTCATTTATGTGACCCTATAAAAAGAACGCACTTCGATTCTGTCTTTGATTCTAAGATGAGACCATGTCAAATATTTTAGCAACTCTGAATAAGTCTGATCATAACAATGACTATCAGTTCAAAAACCTGGTTTGTTCATTTTCCATTTTATTCTCACCCTCCAAGGGGGTAAATCTGTCAGTAGTTTCTGTGTCTCTTCTAAGAGAGCTATGTGTATTCTGCAGGGGACTAAACACGGACAGAGCTCATATAACCTGGACCCTCTCAACTTCTTTAGAATACTTTATACATTTTAACTTTTCTCAAAAGGCAATTCCCGGAAAAAGTTAAAGAAAAATTAACAAGCAAGTAAACAGACCCCCTAACTACAGGAACATATATAACTGTTACTTACACCACTTTCCAATCCATCATCATTGAAAACTCATGGTTAAATAATCAAGTGCAGGATCCATTTCTTCACGTCTGCTAATAAATAGCTTCTCTCAAATGTCTCTTGCAGATCTGGGGCCATCTCAGGAGGAAGGAGGATAGTGCGAAGGTGAAGGAGAAAAGGCTGGAGAATTCTAAAATCCATGGGGGTCTGGGAACTCTCAGAGCAGACCCTGCTGAAACATGGCTGGGATTCCAGCCTGTGCCTACACCATGCTCCTGGCCTCACTGAGCTCTCAGCCACCTTCCCAGGGCAGCTCAGCCCCAGCTCCAACATTGCATTTCCCTCCAAGAACTCTGCATCGATGGGAGAGGAGCTCACAGGATCCTGCCAATCTGCACATGCAAGCGGAGAAGCCGCACTAGTTTCTCTCTCTCTTGTCTGCGATCTCAGAGACAGGGAGGGAGGGAGGGAGAGAGGGAGGGGCAGAGGCAGGCAGGGAGTGGGGGAGAGGGAGAGAAAGGGAAAGAGAGAGGGAGAGAGAGGGAGAGGGAGGGAGAGAGAGGGAGAGAGAGGGAGAGAGAGAGAAGGAGAGACGGAGAGAGAGAGGGAGAGAGAGAGGATCTTTGCTAAAAGAGACAGCAGAAAGAGAAGCACTTGCTACAACTCTCATTAACCCACAGCAGCTTAGGAATGTTCTCAGCACAGCAGCTGCAAAACAGACTGTCAAAATCAAGTGTTTAAAAATCTTTCATGACACATCCATATCCACATTTCGTCTCGCGTGTGCAAAGCTGACAGAGCCGAGGCTCTGTCCACGTGCACGCCTCTGCAAGTGAACACTTGTAGACAAACAGGTGCAGATAGGCCTCCCCATGAGAAAGAGATCTGCAGGCGCACATTTCATTTTCGGGGTGAAGATGTCTAGTCTCACACTTCAGGTGTCTTAAAACTAGTCAAACGCTCTTGGTAATGGAAGTGCAAATCAGGCAAATAGTCCTTTGCCTCTGATACCGTGTCAGATCTTGCCTGCCCCAGTTTGATCTGGGTTCCTTTTTTCCCTGCCTGGGGAAAGAAACCCCCAAAAGGAAAAGACGGGTGAGGCAGGGGCTTGTGGTGGGACCATCCACGGCACCTGCCTGACTCCATGGTTTATGGCATCGCAGCTCAGAACGTTCCACAGACCCAGCCAAGGCACAGATTGTGTGTGAGGGAGGGAGTGGCAGGTAGCAAGGACGTGAGATACACAGAGAGGGGCTCTGCAGCAGCGCAGAACTGGGGGAGGCACAAAAAGAAGTGATAGCAAAAGAGCAGCTGAGGGGGCGGCGCCTGTGGCTCAAAGGAGTAGAGCCCCGGCCCCATATACCGGAGGTGGCAGGTTCAAACCCTGCCCAGGCAAAAAAAAAACAGGGAGAAGGGAGACAGTTAAAGGCGGGGCACAGAGGGAGGAGCAGCCCCCTGGCAGGCAGCAGAGATCACCTCTGCCCAGTTCCCAGGGCTCTCTCCAACCCTCCCCTCTCTTTACAAGGAATCCTTTCTTCTGTGTTTTTGCATATGAGGTCCCAGTTATCTGTACCACACAGACCCAGTGACAGTGAGTTCAACCCTACCCCAAAGATTCTGACTGTGCTGGTGAGGGCCCTAATCAGCATTTTAACAAGCTGCGCAGATAGTTCTCCTGCAGCCTGGAGTTTGTGATGACTCATTCCTTCATCAGTGTTGAGAGAATGAAGGAACGAAAAAGGAAATGAAGGGAGAAGAGAGCTAATGGACACCTGTGGGCAGCTGCCTGCACTACTGGAGGGTGGGGGGACAGAACAAAGCTGAGGATGAACAGTCGGATTGGGAGAAGGAGCAAGGGGAGAGAAGTGTCACAAGACGGAGAAAAGGAGGGACCGCACACTCTCCAAAAAGGCCTTGCTTTTACAGCTCCGAGACTGCACGGGCTGTGCTATTCCCATTGCCTGGAACGCTCTTCCTCCTCAGGCAAACCATTCCTTAAAACCCAGTTCAAAAGTCACAGCCAGCTGAGCCAACTGGGTGTGCCTGGTGTCCCAGCTACAGGCCAAAGGGGAAGGACTGCTTGAACCCAGGAGTTTAAAAACAGCCTAGGAGGCTCGGCGCCTGTGGCTCAAGTGGCTAAGGCGCCAGCCACATACACCTAAGATGGCGGGTTCGAATCCCCAGCCCGGGCCCGCCAAACAACAATGATGGCTGCAACCGAAAAATAATGGCCAGGTGTTGTGGCGGGCGCCTGTGGTCCCAGCTACTTGGGAGGCTGAGGCAGGAGACTCGCTTGAGCCCAGGAGTTGGAGGTTGCTGTGAGCTGTGATGCCATAGCACTCTACCCAGGAGGACAGCTTGAGGCTCCGTCTCAAAAAAAAAACAAAAAAAAACAAAAAAAAAAACAGCCTAGGCAACTTAGTGAGACCCTGTCTCTAAAACTCTCCAGGCACAGGTCATAGTTCCATCACATCTTGTTTGTGGACCTTGTTGCAAGTACCTGTATGCATTGCAGTAATTTATTGGCCAGTCTCTCCCCTGTTTGGGAATGATGATCTGTTTTATCATCATTCTAGATAATCTAGATAATCTCGCAATATTCATTATGTCCCCAAATTCTGGATCCAACTAGACAATTTATGGGAATTAATTAAGTGGCTAAATATATCATAACAGTTATTTTTAACCTGCATGGTTAATACAGAGACTTTTACTCTATTATGGCTTTTTAAACTGCACATCTATATCCATTTCACGTATTTTTTTCATGTACACTTCCCATGAAGAACAGTTTTTAAATAACTCATAACATCTGAGATTTGTCCTAGAGCGTCATATGGAAAATGAAGAGAAAAAATGATGAACAGCTAATCTAAAAAGAAGGTTAACAAGACACAAAAGAACGAACCAGGTGAGGTGAATTCAGCCAAATGTGCGGGCTGAATTGGGGAGGTGGTTTTTAAAAATGGATGGGTCTGGGACTCAGAAAGTGTCACATTTGCAATTAATGGTGGCAAAGAGGAAGCCTGAGCAGAGAACGCTGCCGTAAGCGAGAGCAGACTTAGGCTAACTCTTCTGCAGAAGGGCCACCAAAGTAATTAGCAGAAAACAAAATCTCCCATTTACTTGGCTGGAAAAGGTTGGAGAATTACAGACAAAAAGTTAGGAAGCACAGTAACAACTGAATGGATGGATGAATGAGTGAGTGAGTGAGTGAATGAGTGAATGAGTGGGTGAGCAGGGTGGTAACAAGAGGGGGCTTAGAACATCCCTGGGGAACACCACCAACTAAGGGCACTTTCAATATCGTTTTATGCCTTTTAGACTTTTTCATTTAATATCAAGTCCTCGGTGTACAACTGAGGAATCACGGCTCAGAAAAGTTAAACGACTCATGGCTCAAGTTAAATGACTGGCTCTTGATTACACAGCTAGTAACTTCCCAAACGAGACCGAAGGCCTAACCTTCCACACAAAATCTGCATTTTCCTTGGCACCCAAACAAGCCCCCAGCAGTTGACAGGGGTCAGTAAAGTCGGTGAACCAGAGATGGAAGAGGAAGATATGGACAGGTTTCCATCTTGCAACACAGAGAAGCTGCTGCCTCAAGGACTGAGCTCCTTGCCAAAACACATGTTTAGCTGGCCGCATACTTAGCACTGCAAAGCTGGGAATCTCAGAAGTCTCGGGTGGCCCTCTGGGGAAGGCTGTGGCTAACATACCCCTCTCCACTATCTCTGGTGTTACCGGTGCTTCCCGGGGCCATGCAGAGGGGACAGACCTGGAGATGTGCCTTCCAGATCTTTCTTCAAGGGAGGACTTGTTGATGGTAGTGAGGATACAAAGACTCAGCCATTAGTCCAATGCAGGACACCGTAGGAGCCGGGTATGTTCCCAAGCCTCCTCTCAGGCTTGGCCAAGACTTTGTTGGCCTGTTAGGCAGTTTGAAATTTTCCTCTGCACCATCCTGCATCTCCCCTCATTTCTACAGGTGCCCGTCTCTAATACATCCTGCATGCCCAGCTCCACGTGGAAGTGTTGGCTGCAGAGAACCCAACAGGCAGCCCCATGGGAATTCTGCTCCACTGAAACTTGTGACCAGCAATTTCCACAGATATGCACTTCTGGTGGTGTCAGAGCATCAAGGCAACACATGTTTAGTCTTCCTCCCTCACCAAAATGTTGGGGAACTGATTTTTACCTCCAGAGGTGTCAGTTCTCTCATCTAGAGGAAATCAGAGGTGCCCCCTGGGAGGTTTAAGGAAGTCAGATTGCCCCCCCCAACCCCCGCGCTTCAACCCGAGTAGCTCTGCTTTTATCTGTTTGGCAGGCTGAGAGTCTTGGAAGATTTTGCTTGCAAGGGGGGCTTTGTGGTTAAAAGAATTTTTAAGGCTGAGCACAGTGGCTTATGCCTATAATCCTAGCACTCTGGAAGTCAGAGGCTGGTGGATCCCTTGAGTTCGGGAGTTCAAGACCAGAATGAGCAAGAGAGAGACCCCATGTCTAATTTAAAAAAAAAAAAAAAAGAAGGAAAGAAAGATTAGCTAGGTACTAGCACCGTGTTTCCCCAAGAATAAGACCAACCCCAAAAATAAGCCCTAGCAGGATTTCTATGCATTTGTTAAATATAAGCCCTACCCTAATAATAAGACCTAGTGATGGGTGTGGCTATGCAGCATATCTGCATAGCCATGCCATGCATTTCAGCGCGGAGAGGAAGACATCCCCTGAAAATAAGCCCTAGTGTGTCTTCCTGAGAAAAAATAAATATAAGACAGTGTCTTATTTTCAGGGAAGTACGGTAGTTCCAGCTACTTAAGAGATTAAGGCTTCAGCCCGGGAGCCTGAGGTGGTTGTGGGCTCAGCTGATTCCACAGCATGTAGCCTGAACAACAGAGTGAGAATCTGTCTCAAAAAAAGAAAAAAAAATGTTTTGAAAAGCCCTGGTTCTGATGACACCATACAAACTTCCCATCTATAACAGTCTGCGATGCTCCCACTGTCCTCAGAAGACAGGGAAAAGTAGAACAGCACGGTACCTGAGGCCATCTACTAATTTGGAGAAACAAATCAACTCACATATAAAGACAAGATCATAATGCAGATTAACAAAACGATGCCTTTCAGGCTCCATTTATAGGGAACTATAAATGATGATGGAGTTGTGAACTGCTTCCTGAAGGAGTTCGGACAACTTTCCCGTTTACAGCCTCTCAGGAGGATGTAAGACAGGCAAAATAGGAACAAGAGCTTTCAGGTTCAGGAGCCAAATCCCCGGCTGTGGTCTGCAGTGATCTCCTCCCTCATAGCCCCCAAACACAGTAGCATCTATAGAAAAGGCTCACATGGGGGGCATAACAAATGAGGTCCCACTGTCTCTGTTACCAAGCCCAAGAGAGAGGAGTAACTTCTTTATTCCCTCTTACAGGAAAATACTAGCTGTATTCTATGCAAGAAAGAAGGTTTAATGGTTACTAAATAGTTACCAATAATGAAAAAACCTCTAAAAAAAATCATACCTAAATTACTTGCAGAATTTTCCTAAGGGAAACACCGAAAGTGTGAGAATCCTTAATTGTTTAAAGACAGTGAGATGAAAATGAACCGTGTGTATTCTGAAAACACAATGCAGAGCTAGTTAAAAATATCTGTTTCTCTTGAGGTGGTGTGCCACCGCATCTACACATTGTCTTAGTGTTTACGGCTTGGCCATTCTTTCTAAAATCCACATTATTCAGAAAAGGAGGTTTGACAGAAAGAACGAAAGTGCATCACAGAACCCAAGGTCACTTCACATCATGCCTCAGGTGTGACTCTTCATGTCTTCACACCATTCACCATCTCTAAGTCCAGATCCCAAGTCTGCTCCTGAGAAGCTGCGCCCTGTTACTATTGGAGGCATTGTGGGAGCCTGTTATAGACTTTTCTTTTTTACTTATTTAAACAATGCTGTGTTTCGTTATTTTCCAAATCATCCATGTGATTTGTCTTTCAGTAGGAAATTAGGATTTTTTCATTTTCAACTCACATTTTTTTTTTTTTTTTTTTTTTCTTGGTCCCCGGAGTCACTTGCACTCCTGATTTTCTAAGCCTCCTCTCTTCCCATGGCTGCATGCTGACCTCCTGGCCCTGCCCTCACCCACCCAGCTCCAATAACTGGCAGAGAAGATGGGACAGCTCAGAAAGCCTGGGAACTGGCATCTTAAGTAGACCCTAAGGGAAGAAGAAAAGGACCAAGGCAGGAAGGCAGGAACAGGTTCTTTTCCTTAGAGAGCCCTTGTGCTGGCTGCATCAGGAGAGTCACAAGAGGACGACCTTCCATAGACAGCTTTCAAATACTGCCTCCCACTAGTGCCCAGGGTAGGCCCACTGGGACAGCTGGAGTCGTGTGACAGCCAATCCCACAGTATTGACAAGTTGGCCTTGGAAAAGCCACCAGACCCTTATAGGAGAAGAGACTGAGATTTGCATCTTCATAAGGTAAGACAGTCCAGCAAAGTCACGAGGAAAACACCCAAGTTCTAGCTTCAAATCCATTGGCCTAGCCGGTGTTTTGAACATACCCATTATCATGGAGCTTTCTATGACAGACAATCACCAGCCTTCAAATGCATGGTGCTGGGATGCCCTTGATCTTCAGTCTGACAGACTTAAGAGAGGGTTTTTATCCCTTTCAAAAGAACTGAGGAATTCTGCCCCTACAGTGCATCTGAGAACAGAGCTCTTTTGTTGCAAATAGTCAGAACATCAAACATCTCTTTAAAATAAAAGGTCAAATACCTCTAATATTTAGTTAGATCTGTATGGGAAAAAAGGAAGTGCTTTCAAGAATGTGTAAATGGTAAATTTAGGACAAGCCAGTATCTTAAAACTCATTCCCTATGAGGTGTGTGCCGAGGGGGTTGGTACCACCTAGAAGGAAGATGGCAACCTTGGCATTTTATGTAAGTATCAGAAGTTTGATTAATATTACATACAGCCAAGTGTCCGTGAAATCTATATGTTGATTAGGTATTACTCATGAGGAAAAACAATATAGGAAAATCTAGATGTAATTTTTAAAAAACAAATTAGGAAACCATGTAATTTACAGAAAGTTATCATAGGTTCCTTTCCAATTAATGTAAATCATTTTTCAGGGAGATCCCTCTCGTGACAAAGAAGGAGTTGGGACCTATTGACGTTCTTTCTGCCATCTTAGGTCTCTTTCCTTATCCAGAGGCATTTTATCTCCAGATAATATCTATCATTTTCATGTATTCATTCAACAAACATATACAGAGTGCCTGGAACAAGACCAACCTAAGTTTAACCTTCACTGAGTTTCAGTCTTAAGAAACTAGTCCTGGTTTTCTAGGATAATTGGTGCTTCTTTTTAAACATAACATCCCCTCGCTCCAACTCCTTCTTGAAAAGACGTAGGAAAGTATGCATGCTTTGTGTAGTTTTTTATTAAAATTTAAATCTCTACCTGGGATAAATCATGCTATATTCACCTTTCATGTTGAGTCATTCTAAAACAATAGACAAGAGTCCCTTCTTGTCAGAAAGCCAAAACAGAGTCATCCGTCCACCTGTAGGATGTGGGTGTGGTGTTGCTTTCACCTGAAGTGAAGGCTGCCTGAATTGGTGCCTATGACGACTTTGGGACAATCAAAGCCCCAGTTCTCAGAGGCTTGTACAGATGTACAGCTGGCGTCCTGTGAATGCGCGCCAGTGTGGTAGTTACCAAAATATCAGGGCAGTACAATGTGTGCGTGATGAAGCAATTGCCTAGTTCTAAAGACAGAAGCACAGCATCGCCAGATTTAGCAAAGGGCTCGACAATCCTCCGTCTGTGTGTTGATAAAGGAATAGAATTATTTCAGACGGCTATACGCCTATATGTGGCTCGTCTTAGCAGAAATGCATTTGTTTATGCTTTTACGTCTCAAAGTCTAACTTGGATGTGAATTCTTGCTACCCTACTAACCTAGCAGAGCAAATTTTCTCCATCTAAAAAGCTCTCTGTGGATAAAAATTAATCTCCATGATACCTTTGCACGCATGCTACCTCTGCTAAAGCAGGATCATCGTCTTTGTTTAGGGATCAAAGAAAAAAAAAAACAGAAATGTATTCCACTTGCTTTGGAATAAAAAGTCATACAACAACAGATGATGAAGAACTAAAACCCTAGTACCAAAGTAAACTAGGTTCAAATCTCTCAGATGGATAAAAAAGAATCATACGACGACTCTGTAACTAGTACTTCCCAGGGCTCTGCGTCGGTCAATTCACTTAATCTTCATTACAAGTCTGTGATGCTATATGTAAGATTATTATCCTTGGTCTACAGATAAGGAAATAGAAATGCAAAGAAGTTAAGAGCTTTGCTCAAGGTCACACAGCTAGTAAGTGGCAAAGCCAACATTTGGATCCAGGTGGCCTGGTTCCAGAGTTTCTGCTCCAACTTCATGCCAGCTGCCTCATGTGAATTCTAGAAGGAGTCTAAACAGCTATCTGTGACACAGGGATGATAATGGTATTGACCTGTTAAGATTGCCAGAATATCTAAAATAAAGCATTTAAAAGTGCTTGACACATCACATAGGCTTGGTAACTAGTCGCGATTTTAATGAACAAGCAGCGCCCAGCCCGTCCCAATACTTTGCCTCCACAGGGCCAAGCAGGCTATTTATTCTTCACCTAGGGCAGTGTTTTTCCACCTTTTTTAATCTCCCGGCACACTTGAACCTATCGTTAAACTTCCACAGCGCCCTTAAATTATGTTGATCAAATAAAAGTAAAGAAATATATACTTACTGTGCTTTGAACTTCTGTCAAATTAATTTAATTAATGATCTTGAAAATGTTTTGCAGCACACCTACGATTCCCAGGACACACCGGTTGAAAATCTCTGTGCTAGGAAGACTGTACCTGACTTAGCATGGCCTGCCTGCCTTTGTGGTCTCTGGCAACGTGACAGCCCTATGTCCTAGGCTGGATAGGAAGATTCCTCTTTGGCTGTATGGGATGGAAGCAGAATTCTGGGCAGTTCCAGCCATGCTGCTTATGGACTAAGAAAGGAGCAGTACCTACTGAAGGGAATGAATTTCACCTCTGTCCTCGCTCTGATCTCATGTAAGGTACAAACCAATTAGTTCATCACGCCATCGTGAGACCCTGCCTGGCTCTTCACAATTCCTCCTGTAATTCAGATGTGACTTCTCAAGTTGGCCAGGGGCCAGCCCTTGCCCTGGTGAAGTTTGAGAGCTACATAAGCTGCCTTGTCTTGGATGTTCTTCTGAGAATCTGGAAGGAATCCTAAGTCGGTTTTTGACAGGTTACTGGCAAAAGTAGAAGCGAGGCTTGCCAACTTGCTTCAGGCACTGAGCATGTTAACAGGTATCACACCGGGTGTTATTAACATGTTACTTACAACAAGCCCAGTTTGCAATCTACTGTTTAGGTTATGGAGAGTTATGGCTTTCACACTCTACAAAGGACTCTGTTTTTCTAAGTGGGAAAAGTTAGAATGTGGGTTGAAGAACTCCATCCTCAAATGGGAGACATATTTATTGCAAATAAGTCTTCTTTAGCAATTAGAGTGTGGGCCAAATGACCAGTACTATTTCTTTAAACAAAAACAGAGGCATTTGTTAAAGATAAAGATTGGAGCAGATTCCCGGGGCTCAGCCAGCCAAGCTCATAGGAATGAGGTCAGCGCCCTGGTGAAACAGCCTACTTTTTAACTCCTCCCAGGTAAGTCAACAACTTCCACGCAAAGGAACATCAGACTGGAAAGAATACCTTTGAATGCTCTATCACCTGGGGCTTAGCGAATGGATATTTAAGACACAAGGATCCTAAAGACGCCCCATGTTCTTAGCAAGCACTGGGGCTGTCTGCATTCTAATTAATGAGGTGCAACCGCCCCGCCCGAAATAAAGAGTGCATTGGAAAGTCAGAGGGCAGGCAGGAGGGTAAAGCTCCCACTCAGGCCAAGCCACAGCTAAATCTTAAAAGAGGAAGAGTGTCCCCTTCGAAAGACCCCTTCATAGGTTCCACTCCTTACCAGCATCCGTTATTATGGCCTTAGCACGTTCCCAGGCATCAGACCTACCAGCCTGAATACCCCAAGCCAAAATGGAACCAAACGAAACAAGGCCTCCAGGTTATAGGCCTGGGATAGCAACTGGCTAATCGGACAGCCATGTGTGCTAATAAGCTATTTCTAAATAATTATATATATACAGAGAAAGAGATCCTGAATTCTGCTTTCTTTGCCTCCCTGGCCCCCTTCAATTACTCTCAACTGGAGGTAGAGAAAATCTGCAAGTGGGAAGTTTTTGGCACACTCAAATTATACACAGACTACATAAACAGTTACTTATTTATCTGTGGAGCAGGTTCTCAGAAGCAGACAAGCCAAGTTTATCTATCCCGAGAAAATAAAATCAGACAGCAACGTCCTCTTCCTCATTCTGATAGGACACAACGGTACATGTTAGATGTGAAGTAGGGACTTGGTCTGCGCCTGACTTTCCTTCTAAACTCTCCATGTAGTCCTGGCTAAATCACAGCCAATATGGGCTGATCTATCTAACCTCGTCGTACTCTGATGATGTTGGATTAATCTGGATTATATTTGTGGATTGTGACCTTCTCTGGGAAAGGAATCCCTCCCACCCCGTGCACTCCACACACACACACCTGTTATTCAAGCACTCGCTTCCATTTTTAATATGGGTCACTGCCAAGGACACCGAGAATTGTCCTGAGCTTGGAGATTCTACACACCTTTCTTTTTGAGCAAAGGTAACATGAGCCCGTGCTAACACCGAAACAAAGGAGATGTGGTGTAGATGAAAACTGGCCCAAAAATGCAATGGAAGTTCCTCTTTCAGTAGTTACACTAGTTTGGCAGCCTGCTGCCTCTTGGTGTCATCGCGTCTGCTTTTCTTAAAGAGCACCTGCTAATTTTTCTCTTCCCATCTAATACACATCAACAAAACTTGGTATTGTCCTCACCAGTTCTTTAAACGCATTCACTATCGGATACAAGAGGAAGAATGTGAACCAGTGAAAGAAACACAGGTGGATTGAGAGAGGGGAGTGGAGAAGACCGTCCTTACCTCCTCCTGTTCTCAGAGTGTCCGAGATCCTACACCAGGAAGAGCAGAACCATGAGGCTCTGGGTCAACACCGGCCTTCCTCACAGTGGCCCATAAGGGCAGCTCTTATACCATTGAAAGTTCCAGGATAGAAGAAAGTGAAGCACCAAGGTCTATACTATTGAGAAGAAGAAATCTTGACAATCCACACCATCTTTTCAGGAAGAAAGCTCAGTGGACGTGACCGAGTGCCCTCAGGTCAGCTTGGGAGAAAGCACCCCTTCACTTACACACAGGCTCTGTGCAGAGACTCCCCACGCTGGGCCTCCCCCCACTCCTCACTTCTCCTGCTTCTTCCTGTGGATAAACAGTTTCCAGTTATGGTTCAAAATTCTATTTCCAGCATGTTCTTCCTTAACCCAGCTGCCTCTCAAGTGAAGATTTTTGCTGGGAGAGACGATAATATTCCACTAGCTCCTAATTAAACACATAGAGCCAAGAGTGATAACCTTCACACACGGGCTGACTCATCATTTGGGTTGCCCCTGAGGTCTCTGATTCAATTTCTAGCTTCTCCCATCACGCGAAAGCAAACTGGAGGGAAAATATTAGAATACGAAGTGTGGCAGACCGGCTCTCTACCCACCTCCCTCCCTCTGCTCCCAGGAAAGAGAACTCAAAGAAATAGAAGGTGACAATTTGAGGGATAATAAATGATGTTTCAACATTGAAAAACCACCTGGAAATTACATCTGCAGTTGCATTATTTTTTGAGAGGGATGATAAGATGATAGAATAAGTATGCTTTCACAATAGTGTTGGTTGCTTTTTATTTAATATTTGGAAACCCCTCCCTCCACAAAAGCACTGGCATAGCTGTAATTATCTCTATTCTTGCTACAGTCTCAGCAATTCACTTTAAAATACAGTCTTCAGTTTGCACAGTGCAACACTGTATATGGGTTAAGTTCCTAATTTACATTTTAGGGGTATCAGTTAATATTTGGAGTGTCTCGAGCAGGAATACACACTTCAGGGGTGATTAACTAGTTCGTACTTAATATGTCACATTTTCATTATCATTTAATTTCAAAATATTGTCTAAAATCCACTGAAACGTTTGCTTTAACTCATGGGTTATTTATAACTGGATTCCTTAATTTCCAAATATTTGGGGACTTTCTATTTCTTTGCTGATATTAATTCTAGCTTAATTTCTCTCAGGTCAAAAAAACAGATTCTGAATTCTTTGAGATTTGCTTTATAAGCCCACATATGATCAATTTTGGTAAATGTCCCAGGTGTACTTGGAAGAGAATTGTACTGTGACTGCAGAGAGATTCAGATCTTCTATATCCTTATTGATTTTCTTGCCTGCCTGCTCTATACATTCTTGAGAGATGTGTTATTTCTATGATTACGGATTGATTTATTTCTTCTTTCAACTCTGTTAATTTTTGCTTTCTACATTTGGGGCTATGTTCTTAAATGTATACAAATTCAGAATTGTTATATATTCCTTGTAGATCAACCCTTGTATTATTACAAAACAACCCAAATGTGTCCTTAATAATCATTAATAATGATTCTTGCTTTCCCCTAAAGTCCACTTTTTCTGATATTAGTGCAACTACATCAGCTTATTGTGATTGGTATCTGCAGTGTATATCTTTTTCCATTATTTTATTTTCAACTTCTTTGTGCCCTTAAGTAGTTGTCTCATGAGCAGTAAATACTTAGATTTTTTTTTTTAGTTCAGTCTGATAATCATTATCTTTTTTAAAATTTAATCATAGCTGTGTGCATTAATGCAGTCATGGGGTACAATGTGCTGATTTTATATACAATCTGAAATGCTTTCATCAAACTGGTTAACATAGCCTTCACGGCATTTTCTTAGTTATTGTGTTAAGACATTTATATTCTACACCTAGTAAATTTCACATGTACCCTTGTAAGATGCACCATAGGTGT
>NW_003852536.1:2338776-2339662 GCF_000181295.1 Otolemur garnettii
TCAAGTATTTTCAATTTCCCCTTCTACATTTTACTAATCACTCTAGAGATTAGGTGTCCTTGACTTATTATAGTCTAGCAAAATCCTACCTTTTACCACTTCCAGAGCTTGCTAAGACTCTCCCACTCCATTTACCTTTTCTTCCACTTTTTGTATGATTTTGGTCATACATTTAATGCTGCATACATACGTGTATATTTTAGACCACACAAAACCCCATTTTTGTCATCTTCTACGACCAAGACTCATTTATATCTGCCCTTATAGTTTCTTAAAGTTTTATTCTGAATTTTTCAAACATAGAGTTAGAAAAATTGTACAGTGAATACCCAACTACTCCTCATCCACATTTTATAACAAACACTTTTCGACACTTGCTTTATGGCATATCTATCCATCTCGCTATCCAGCCACCAACACGTTACTTTTTTAATATATTTCAGCTTAACCAAACATTACCCTTTCTGTCTCTCTTCCTTTCTTCCTGCATTTCTGAGATCATTCTCTTTCTCTCTGTATGTGTCCTTTTAGTACATTTTTTATTTTATGTTATTTTTATTTTTGGCCGGGGCTGGGTTTGAATCCGCCACCTCCGGTATATGGGGCCACCACCCTATTCCTTTGAACCACAGGCGCTGCCCCTTTTAGTACATTTTTTAGTATTAATCTACTGGTGATGGTTTCTTTCCATTTTTGTTGGTCTTAAGATGTCTTTATTTCACTTCAAATTTTGATGAATATTTTTGCTGAGCTTATAAAATTTTTGGTCAGAAGTTAACTTTCTTTTAACACATTAACATTCTATTGTCTGGCCTCCACTGCTTCTGTTGGAAAGTGAGTTCTTGCCCTTGATATTGCTTCTTTATGAGGAATTCATTTTTTTTTT
>NW_003852536.1:2339931-2348429 GCF_000181295.1 Otolemur garnettii
ATGTTAATACGGTCACCATTATTTATTGTGCATTCTTAAAAAGCTAGAAGAAAACATTTTTACAATGCAAAGAAATAAATACTTGAGATTATAGATATGCTAATTACCCTGATTTGATCATTACACATTGCATTCATGCATCAAAATATTACTCTGTATCTTATAAATATGTACCACTATTATATACCAAACAAAAAAGGGAAAAAAATTGCTTCTGCCTCATTCCAATTTCCTTCTTCTGAGACTGCAGTTACATGTTATCACACGGCACAACATATACTCCACATTTCTCGTACCCTCTTGTCTGCATTCTCATCCATTCTGTTCTCCGGGCTTCTACTTGGCCATTTTCCTTTTCATTCTCTACGCATCTCCCTGACCTGTCTTCCATTTCACTAATTCCATCTTGTGCCAAATCTAATCTGTTCTTAAATCCATTTATTGAGTCCATTATTTCATTTTTTAAGTTACAGAATTTCCAATTGTCCTTGAGGGAGTCCAGTTTTCTGGAGAAATTTTTTATTATGTCATCTATTTTCTTGAACATATTAACTACAGATATTTTAAAATCTATGTCAGATAATGTCTGTAACTGGGTAATTTATGGGCCTTTTTCCAGCGCCTATTTTTTCCCCTCTTAGGCCTATTTTCCATTATGCCTGGTTATTTTTGATTGAAAAAAATCATGAGAAATGTAAAGATGTCTGACAGTGCTATTCCTCCTTCAGTAATGGTTCACCCAATCCTCTGGTAGGCAGCCTGAATAGGAGTGGGCAACTTAACCTTTTGACCTCAAACAATGCCTACAGGTATTCAAATAAAATGCCCAACAACTTTAGGTCTTTAATGCAAGCTGTTCCTTTGGTGCAAACAATGCCTAAGGGCCTGTTTCCAAGCACTCCACAAAGGGTTCACCCAATCCACGAGTGAGCTCCCTGAGTTTTTATATGGCATAGTTTATTCTAGTCTACCTCTACTCCCAGGGTATAGCCCTCCAAGGATTCCAATGGGATATATATTAGTGCCTATTCCCTTTGATAGTCCTTAAATGAGAATATTTTTCCTCAGCATTGTGATACTGAAAACTCCCCTTTTGCAGTGGTCTCTCACTCTATGCAGCTTAATATTTGGCAAATGCTTCAAAGAGGAAAATTGCTAGAGTATACAGCTCACTTTTCTGTGTTTTCCTTTTCTCCAAAATTCTGACCTCTCACATCCTGCCTACCTTAGCAGCCTTGAACTCAAGTTGTTGCTTAAGCCCCATGATATTAAGACAAACAAAAAAACACAAAACAAACAAACAAAAAAAAAAAACCTACCTTCTCAGCAGACAACCTAAGACAGTGGTTCTCAACCCTCCTAATGCTGCGACTCTTTAATAAAGTTCCTGTGGGTTGTGACCCACAGGTTAAGAACTGCTGACCTAAGAGGGAAAAAAAGTGAAAAGCATCTTCTCAACACTCTATAGTTCCCTTCTCTCTCTGATCTTAGCTACTCAAGTCCTAGTTGCCTTGGCAGCTCTTTGGGACAACTCTGGCTCAGTAGGAAGGTTCCCAGATCTAGTATCAATCGAGGCCAGAACCTGTTATGACTGAAAGTTATTATTTGAAAGGCTCTAATCAGAAAGTTATACTCCAGGTTGTTACTACAATTGCTTTGGCTATCGTTATTACTGTTCAACAGCAGAGACTTTGCTAATTAGAATAATGGAGGTTACAAATAATTTTTCTTCAGTGAAAGTGGTTGTACAAGAATATGTGATTTGGCTAGAAATATTGAGCAGCCATTCCCACTCTAATAAGAATCTAGCAAGCCCAATTAGCAATTCCTATGGATTAACACCAATGGGCCCATTGTTGAGATGGTTACAGGCAGGTTTTTCTGCTTGACTCTGGCTGGTTATCTGAGTCGAGCCATTAGCACATTACCATACCCACCTCTGGTGTATCCTTTTCACAAAGGGCTAGTGGAATGCCTAAAAGGACAGGGAAGTGGCTCTTCAGCAAACTTAGAAACAAACATTGTAGCTTTTATCTGTCAGCCTATACCAATGTTTGTATGTCTAGCCTAATTTGACTTAAGACTTATTTTTTATAACACAACACGGAAACAAGTTTTTGTAGGAGAAAACCTATACCCCTACGTTCTTTGGACTATGGAAGGCTTCAATGTCCACCAAAACTAACCACAGTCCAAATTGTCTTTGGTCAGTTTGAACTATGTCCCTCGGGCACAAGTCTATGCAAAACTTCAGTAGCCACGATAGTCTTGTCATTTGCTCTGATCTTCCAGTTATATTTTTCCTTTAAAAATATTTTAACATATTACTATAATCTTTGCTTAATTTTGGCCAATTTCCCCCACATTCTCTTATTAACTCTAGTTACATCCTAGGAATTAAGGTTAGTGAAGGGTTTCTTTAAAGCTGACAGTTGACAGCCCACCACTGTATTTAAGACAACTGACCTCTGCCCTCTCTCCACCAGAAGAAAGCTTATAAAGCTTTGTAGATGGCATTTTTAATGTATTTTTGTCTAATCGACTTTGCAATAATGTAGGTACCACCTTAAGCAAAAAGAAACATTAGCAAACCTGAATCCTGCTTCAGCAAAACACCTACAGAATCCAGAGATGTCACCAAAGGCATTTCTGACCATTGTGAAGGGTTTAAACTGCTTTTTGGGAAAGAGTTGAACAGCACTCAGCCCTTGTCCTCAGGGGTTCAAGGGAACAGCTCCCACGATGGGGAGATTAAAGCGGCATTCTGCTTGCCCTGCTGTGGAAGCAGACATCAGGAATCCTTGAATTCTTAAACTTTGAAGGAATTTAAGAGATTTTTCTGGTCCTTATCTCCATTTTACAGTCAGAGAGACTGACGTCATGAGAATTTGGTAACTCAGCCAAGGTTACTCGGGAGATAAGGCTTGACCTAGAATTCAGGTCACTGGGTTTTTTACCCATCGTCCAGTTGACAGCTCCAACTTTTCTCTCCTCCATAAGGAGCTCCTTCCTAGAGGCCAGTGGCTCCTGCCCAGGCTACAGTAACATTCCCCCAGGCTTGATTCCGGACCTAGAAATCAAGACCAAGTTGGGTCAGGATAATGCTAAATCTGGCATAGGACTTTCAGGTCACCAGTGTCGATGCAGCCATCTCAGATATAAGCAGAATATCTCAGGCAAAGAAAATAAAAGTTTTTATATCAGCATAACAAGAAACAACAGCAGCCAGTAAAGCAGGCTACATTTAATTCGAAATGTCAATAGATACTTTCTTTCCAGAAGAGAAAGATGAAAATGCTGATGTCAGCAAGATAAAGCACTTATATCTGTTAGCTCTGACCTAAATATTTTAGGTCCTACGTCTCAGCTTTAGACTCATTTCATTCTCTGGATAATATTTGCAGAGAATAAATCTAGTGTCTGAAAAAAAAAGAATAAACAAAATTAAATCTGTTCTGTGATTTCTTGTGGGACAAACTCTGGTCTAAGCAACAAAATAAAAGAGGAAAAAATATTCAGTACTGAAGAGGTGGATATCTGCTTCAGTTTTCTGTGAAAAAGTGAAAAAACAAGGATCTGACTTATTTTTATTAATAATATCATGGCTATTTCAAAAACACCGTCTACTTATTCTGTTCCAGTTTCTCCAACCACATGTAGAGTTAACAGTGTAGTTCACAAACAGGGATTCTTGACAGAAAAGTTTATGTACAGGAATAAATGCAAGAAAAAAATCATTCTCGAACATTTCCCATGGTATACACCATTCTCCAAGGATTCAGCAGTGAGCGTGAAAACAAATCCCAACGAAAATGAAAAGAAAATAGGCGTCGCTTTTGATAAGACTCTAATATGAAATTGCCACTTTTTATTAACAAGAAGCTCGTGACAGAATAGAAACACAATTGTGGACTGTGTAATAAAAATGTGTTCTACGGAAGCCTGCAAGGCATGGGGTCCATCAGAAGTCCCCCATGGACAGTTTAAGAATAATCTAATATTGGAACAGTGACTCTTGTTCTGACATTCCTTTATCCTGGATCTACGCATTGTAGACCTCACAGATCAATCACAAAACAACTTCTTACCAAGTTTGAAACTTACGGGAGAGGCCCACAGTTGATCATAGTTGGCAAGTTAAGTTGAACTCGATTCACTGTTCCAAGTAGTCAAAAAAACTTACATACACCAGCGGAGTTGTTACAAGTATGGGCTCCAGACACAGGAGGAGCCAAGTTTGCGCACAGCTCAGTTATTGAGCTGTACTTGGGCATATTACTTAACCTCCCTGAGCCTCTGTTTCTTCTTTCTATAAAACAGGGAGAGTCCTAATACCTGCCTCGAATTGTTTCTTTAAAAATCAAAAGGGGTAATTAGTATAAAGTTCTCCGTAGAGATGCAGGCATATTGTCCACACTTAATAGATGTTAATTAGGATCATGAAGAGTCCGAGAGCATGACTGCCATTAGTAGTTTTGAAAGAGAGTTCTGTCTATACTAAATTAAGCCATGTTGTGTTCTATACCACGACACCTCTACCAAACTTCCTCCTTCTGATAAGCCTGGATTTTAGATACACCCCTCCCAAAGCGAAAACAGGAATTGAAAATAAACCTGTTTTCTTGCATTACAAACTCACAAACTTAGCACACTAAGTATTTCAAGGAGACAATGCGGTATTTAAAATGTACTAAATCTGATTGTCTAGGAAAATAACAGGTTGAGGCTACCTTACAGGCTATCTCAAAGCCATTGAGCCCACTGGGTGGCTTGACGCTGCTTAGATTTCTACACCAGCACTTGACTATGGATTGTATAATTTTATAAGAAGCCATCAGAGTTACTTCCCTGGGATGCGAGTGTCTTTCCTCTATTTGTACTGTGTGTTCAGTCCACGTTTAATTATTGACATACAACTGCAATGTAATAAACAAGGCTGCATCCTCTTATCCGCTCCTGAGGTCGGAAGGGGTGCACTGGTCCTTCTGAGGCTGTGTTCCAGACAGTTTGTTCAAGCAGATGCTGGAACCCAGTTGGACTCCTTTATGATGGGCGTGCTTATAATGATCAATAAGGGACCTCTACCTATGTCCTCAGTGAAGCGATCGAATCGCCAGCTGTGCAGCTGGACTCTCTGTTCTGGCCCTTGCAATGACTGGTAGCTGGTAGGAGATAAGAATTTGCTCTCCTGTCCATACAAAACTACAGACAGGATCCAGCGCCAGGGATTCTAGGGCACTGGAGCCCAGAGAGTCCTCTGAGAACGAGGGCAGAAGTCATTTGCAAATAAAAGAGCCTGAAGCTTGCTTAAGAGTCACTAGGGGAGCTTTAATCTTATCAGCATATTTTGCATCTACCAACTACAAACCCAGCCTAAGGCATAAAGAATCCAGTCTCCGTCCCTCTGTTATTAAAGACTCACTGACAAAATTAACCTCTTATAGATCTGCCCTCTGATTTTCGTGTCTGAAATGCAAATGCAGCATCACTTCAGTGCCTTGAGATAATTATAATAATCTTCTTAAAGCTCAAATGCTTCACTCTAAGTCTCCTTTACAGCCTGGACTTCAGTCTTCAGTTCAGCAAAACCCTAGATGGGGAAGGACTGGGGCCACAGCAGAGGACAGACAGCATCTGCCGTTCAGATCTCACCCCAGGGGTGACATGGTCCAAGAGGTGCTTGTCCCCCAGGCTGCAGAGATGATTCATTCCCTAGAGGCCACTCCTTCAGGAATGGGCTGTGGGGTGCTGTGTGGACCCAAAGGAGACAGATGCCAGGCTTGGCTAGGTCCCTTTGTCCTTATATCCCCTGAAATAATTCTCTACAATGAGCAGTGTTTATCTGGTTAGCATATCTTTTTTAATTTTTTTTTCTTTTTTATAGACAGAGTCTCACCTTATTGCCCTCCGTAGAATGCAGTGGCATCACAGCTCATAGCAACCTCCAGCTCTTGGGCTTAGGCAGTTCTCTTGCCTCAGCCTCCCCAGTAGCTGGGACTACCGGCGCCCACCACAACACCTGGCTATTTTTTGTTGTTGCTGTTGCAGTTTGGCAGGGGTGCAGTTTGAACCTACCACCCTCGGTATATGGGGCCAGCGCCCTACTCACTAAGCCATAGGCACCACCCTGGTTAGCATATTTTTAGGGAGTGTATCTATCATTGGGATCTATTGGCAAAATTCTGGCCTAACGTTAGGCAGATGCAAAGTCTGTGGCTGATTTTTTTCATATGGGTAGAGGAAGATACAACTTAATTCTAGCCCAAGAATATGGGGAATGGGTGGGGAAGGGGAGGGAAGAAGGGCGGCTGGGTGGTGGGAGGGTGACTGGAAAGATCACCTATATATCTGTCTAACAAGGGTACAAGTGAACTTTTCTAGAACTAGAATATAAATGTTTTGACACAATGACTATGCAAATGACATGAAATTTATGTGAACCAGCTTGATGAAAGTATTTCAAAATGTATATGAAAACACTACACTGTACCCCATGTTTGCATTAATGTATACAGCTATCATTTAATTAAAAAAAAAAAAAAGAAAGTTAAGTGAGCGTAAATGTTGCCACCAAAGCAACTTAAAAAGAAGCCACCGTACCAATGAATGTTTTCTTGTTTTGATAAGGAAAAACCCTAATAAAAATCCAATTAAAAAGTATGGATCAGAAAAGAGAGTTCAGGCCTCAGGACTACTTACTACTTCTTTAATTCTCTACCTTTTGATTCTGCCAAGGGGTAAGGTTTTCCATAAAAGGTCTGGAGAAAGGCCAAACCTGACCCCTCAGGCACACTGTCGGAGCCGTCACCTGCAGAGGGGACTTGCCCCTTCTCCAGGCTAGAGAGGCAGAAGCCGCCTAGTACTGAACGCTGTTGCCATATTGACATTTTTAATTATTCTTTGAACATAGGACCCCGTGTTTCATTTTCTACGGTACCACGTACATTATGCAGTTTGTCCTGATGGTGATACATTTTTCTTTTAAACATATAGAATACCACCAATCTATTCAGATCTGTTAAATTCAAAACCACAAATTCAGGTGTAAAGGACCATTTCAGAAGATGGGAGCAGGATCACGTTTACAAATACACCAAGAGGCAGCACCGCGTGCACTGTATTCATGAAACACATGAAAAGAATCCGAACACCTCCATTCTCAATTTTCCACAACTAGAGATTCATTCCTGGAGTCACCAAGGTCAACTCTGGGGTCCAGCCCCCTGCAGCAAACCCAGCCTTCAGGCTCCGGACCTCAGACTTTGGGACACGACAAGGTAAACTCTTCTAGAGTTTGATTCTTCTTTCTAAGGGCTGTAAGGCCTTGGGGGGCCAAGGCATTTATTCAAGCTGAACCTTCATTCCTTACCCTGTGGAGTAATGAAAACTCCTTGGCTGGATTGCTGTATCAAATGAGATGCTATACATGAAATTACTTTATGTATCTAAAAGTTTTACGTAAAAACGATTTATTAGTACTATAATGCAGTGCTCTCCGTTCCCCATTTTCTTTTTGCTGTTGAATTGCCTACTCAATCTTATACTTGGCTAATCCCTCTTTGCTGAAAATGATTTATCCAATTGACAGATGCTATTCTTCCTTCCGTCCAACGATGACCCTCCGAAAAAGGGGCAGGAACCTTTGCCTGGGGATTCTCACCGATGTTATAAAACGCTCAACGATGTGGGTTTAGCCCAAATGGAGGAAAAGGAAGCACGTTACAAAAGGCGCCTCCAAGAGGACGTTCTTAAATTAGAACCAACGTTTCTTTGCTGTGCCTACGTTAATCCTTGAGAAAGTAGACAGTTTTCTATTTTTAATCAGGGTATACGGCTTTCTTGAGAGCTCCTTTAGGAAAGGTCAAATCCTGTTTGACAAGAAGGCTCCCTTAAGTAAATGCCAGTGTATTTAAGAATAACAGCGGTGGGAGAGGTTGCTACAAAAAGGGAAAAAAAAGCCCATATTCAATCAAAAGACAAAGGGCTGCGGAGTAATATGGAACCTTAACGCCTCCTGTCATTGATTTATTCATCACAGCTATGGAGAAAATAAAGTGCATGTGTCTACACAGGGTCACTAATTCATAAGAAATTGAAGAGCAACCCCCCCCTTCAGTAAGGCACTGGTTTTCAACAGGTGTGCCACTAAACTCTTTATAGATCATTAAATAATTTTCGAAAGAAGTTCAAAGCAAAGTATATTTATTTTTTGATCATCGTAATTGTAAGTTTAACTATAGGTTCAAATGGATCTTGAGATAAAAAAGGTTGAAAACACTGCCCTGAGGCTACCTTCATACGCAGTATTTTTTTAATGAATTTTTTATTAAGGCAACATAGCCCCCCAAATTCGCCTTTTTTCACTATCTTTATTCAGTGCCATGAAGTGTATTCACAATGTCGTGCAACCATCACCACTATCAAAATCCCAAACTTCTTCCGCTCGGCGCCTACAGCTCAACCGGCTAAGGCGCCAGCCACGTACACCTAAGGTGGTG
>NW_003852536.1:2348628-2354681 GCF_000181295.1 Otolemur garnettii
AAAAAAAAAAAAAGATCCCAAACTTCTCATCACCCCAAACTGAATCTCTGTACCCCTTAAACAGTAACTACCTACTCGTCCTCCCCCAACCCCTGAAAACCACTGTCTAGATCAGCGGTTCTCAACCTTCCTGATGCTGCGACCCTTTAATACAGCTCCTATGGGTTGTGACCCACAGGTTGAGAACCACTGGTCTAGATAAATCCCCTTAGTCTAGGTACTTCCTATGAGTGGACTCAAACATATTTGCTCTTTTTCACCCGGCTTCTTTCACTTGGCAGAATGTCTTCATGGCTGATCTGTGTTGTAGCACGTGCCAGAATACTATTCCTTCTTTATGACCGAATAATATTCTGTCATATGTACAGAACACATGTTATCCCTTCCTCCGTGGATGAATACTTTGTCGCTATTGCATTTTATTTCTCAGTTTCCACTGGGAAAAGAGCCTTAAAATACCAAGACATACACAAAGCATGATGAGAAAAAAAAAAAAAAAAAAAACAACTCTACCAAGGGGACCACACCTACAGTGCATCTTACAAGGGTACGTGTGAAATTTACTAAATGTAGACTATAAATGTCTTCACACAATAACTAAGAAAATGCCATGAAGGCTGTGTTAACCAGTTTGACGAAAATATTTCAGATTGTATATAAAACCAGCACACTGTACCCCATGACTGCACTAATGTACACAGCTATGATTTAAGAAAAAACAAAGCAAAACTCCACCAAGGTGTCTGCTTGTCTTTTGTTATTCCCCCCTTAGTTCAGAGAAGAAAGGCAACCCTCGGGGCCCAGTTACTAGGCCCTCAGATAAATCTGCTCTTCTGTAAGTTTCTCTTCTGAAGGAAAAAGAAAAAAAAAAAAAAAGAAAAACTCCAAATTGCTGGAACCATCTCCAAGTCTGCAATTTAGAATAAAGCCCCAATCTCTAAATAATGCTCCAAAATCTATTATGTTTTGCTACATGTATTTTTTAACATTGGTCTAATTGGTGAGCCCAGTATTCCAGAGAGGAATTCATCCTAGAAACTATGTAACTTGTGGAATAGCAGAAAGACTGGTCACCTTAAGATGTATTAGAGAAGTCACGTGATGTGTAGTGACAGGGTTATGGGCAGAGGATGGAGAGGGTGAATCTGATTCATGACAGATCTGATTCGTGACAGCCAAGACCCTTCACTTACTGTTTATGGGCTTTATGTGACAGGCAGCTGTGTGGCTCTGTAGTGTTTAGATCTTTTCTGCTTTTGTAAGTGATCACAGATATATAACGGTGGGACATTTCATTAGCACTTTCTTTGGTGAGATAAGATTTCCAATACTGCCCAGAATGAGTAAAAGTATGACCCAGAATCATTAACACTTAATAAAGGAGGACAGGCACGAGAGGTCACAGGTGCAAAGAAAGAAAAAAAAGATATGAAGGTTAAAAAAAAAAAAAAATCTTTGAGGTTGGAGTAGAACTCAAACTCAGACAAATACAAAATGGTTTGGTATCCAGTCAGTCCTAACAAAGCACGGTGAAAGTGAAGAGCTCTCAGGGCGGTGCCTGTGGCTCAAAGGAGTAGAGTGCCGGCCCCACGTGCCAAAGGTGGCGGGTTCAAACCCAGCCCCAGCCAAAAAATAAATAAACTGATAAAAAAACAAAAACAAAAACAAAAAACTGAAGAGCTCTCAAATCAAGTGAGGGCATGAAAATGAAGAAAAGACAAGAGAAAAAATACGAAGGGGGAATAAAAGAATTTACAGGTTTTGAATAAAAACATTTTACTAATTGCTAAAAACAGAAAAGAAGAAAAATATTTGGTATAGTAAAATAAAAACAGCTGCGTGTTGTGGCACCTCTGTAGCTACTCCAGGGACTAAAGTCGGAGGATCACTCAAGGCCAGGAGTTCAAGAGCAGCCTGGACAACATAAGTCAGGCTTCATTTCTTTTCTTTTTTCTTTTTTGAGACAGAGTGTATGTCGCCCTGGGTAGAGTGCAGTGGCATCACAGCTCACAGCAACCTCAAACTCTTGGGCTCAAGTGATCCTCTTGCCTCACCCTCCCAAGTAGCTGGGACTACAGGCGCCCGCCACAACGCCCTGCTATTTTTTGGTTGCAGTTGTCAGTGTTGTTTAGCAGGCCCAGACCAGGCTCGAAACTGCCAGCCTCAGTGTATGTGGCTGGCACCCTACTCACTGAGCTATGGGCGCCAAGCCAAGACCTTATTTCTATAAGAAGACTTTAAAAACTTAGCCAGGCACATGGCCCACACCTGTGGCTTCAGCTCCTCAGGAGCCTGAGGTGGGAGGATCGCATGAGCCCAGGAGTCTGAGTGAGCCATGATCGCTCCACTCTACTCCAGCCAGTGTGAAATAGTCTTCCTGGATAAGTCCTAGGTAGTTGCCCTACATAATTATAATTTGGGGTTTCCCCACCCCAAGCTGACAAAATAAGCAAAATGCATATTGCCAGTGCTGAGATACCTCTTTTCCTTTTTACTCTTCTGGCCACTCTGCTGTCCAAACCGCACTTCACACGCCCTTCCTAGCTAGAACACTTACGTGCCCACTCGCAATAGCCAACGTGCACTGGGGTGGCCTGGCTCAACGTCCCCTCTCAAAATTAATCAGCAAAGTTTCTTAATGATCTGAACTTTATTCCTACATTGCTCGATTCCCCACAACTCAGCCGGTGGCTATAATAAAACCAGCCCTGGTAAGACTGAAATTCACAGGCACTTAAGTCGGGGCTGGAAGTGGAGCAGTTCAGAGCATGAGCTCCGGGATCAGGCAGGCATGGTTTACAGTCCCAGCTGGGTGACCCTGGATAACATTTTGACCTAAATTTCATTTCTCTCCTCTATAAAAGGTGGCCCTAACCGAACCTGTGAGGGCTGAAGGAAACAGTGCACTCAGCATGCTGTTGAGACAAGCAAATGCTTCTGTCTGTTAACTATTCTTGTTATGATACTGATTGAAGAATAGTGTTAACTATTCTTATTGTTATAGTGATTGGTTCTGAGACAGCTTCTGGTCACCAGGCTCTCGGATTGTCCGTTGTACATCAGACACCAGCAGTCAAGTAATCCCTGAGATCTGAAAGGCAGTACAGAAGACGACATCCCAGAGCTCTGGCCAGCACCTGAGTCCCCACTTTCCAAGGGAAATTAACCCAACTATGAGTCCTGGCATCTGCTGCTCGCGCCTTCTCACACCTGCAGGGGAGGAATTTTCTGATGACTTGGACTCACTAGAATTGAAGTGTCTTATTCCCAGAATCTATTCGCGGTTGCCCTGGATTCATCACACCTCTCCTGCACACAGCAGGGCCCCCAAACAGGGACTAGGCGTGTGTCCACTGATTCTGTCGGGGCTCAAAAAAACAACACCTCGAAATGACAACCTCAGAAGCAGAAGTTTTTCTCTGACTTTCACTTGCTCTCCTGCCTCTCAGTTCCATTTCCTTTTGCCTCCAGGCTGGCTAGCCATAGAAACGAGAATCTCCCTGCCCCAAGGCGGGTCACCAAAGCCAAGCCAGAACACCTAAAAATGTCACTGACCTTCCCTCTACCTTTCTTTGTAAGAACTGGCCATAAAGAGATTATCTCACCTACTTTGAGTGTAGGTCATAATACCCCCAGTCCAGGGGAGAGGGCCCTGCCCCACATCTAGGAGGAAGGAACATCTGCTCAGAGAAGCCAAGGAGAATCTAGACAGACAGGCCTTGCTGGGCTTCCCCACCCGGTCTCTTGGCATCAGATTATACCCTTTTTCACCCAATCATATTTCTACATGGCTGTCCAAACTTTGTTAGACCGAAGCAGAAAAACAGACAATTTCCTCTGTACCTTTGGGTCCATTCTGAAGATTCGCATGCATACACATTAAATAAATTCTCATGCATTTTCTTTTTTCAGTTAAATTTTCAAACTGTCAAAGGACCAAGGGGTCATTTCCCTGTGACCCTTCTTTTATAGGACTAGATACTCTGGCTCAATTCTTCCTGTGATACCCACATCAGGGTTGCCTTGGGGGGAGCCGTTTACTGGGGGGGGGCACTCTTAGTAACTGCCAACCCACTCCAGGGAAAGGCACACGGGGACATACTGAGGGTCCATGGCGCATTGGTAAGGTGGATCTTCCACAGCCCCTTTTCTGACCCTAATTCACGAAGCTGTGCCCTTTCTTCTGATTCCAAAAGAAGATTTCAGGCAAATGGAAAATACCATGTGCGTGCAAAACCGGGTGCCCTCGGGCAATTTCTTCCTAAACCCTCCTAAAAGCTTGGTCAATAATGTTTGGTTTTAGTCTTTGTATTTCCACATACAATATGCACCTCACATGCTGTCAAGTTCTAATGGTGAGACATCCCGTTCTCAATATTGATTATAAGGGCTCACTCATTGGAAGGTCTTTCTTAAAAATAAACTTCTCTCCCCATTAACTGCCTCCCTGACAATTTCCACCTTGGTGTGCTGTGCGCCTACTCTGAGAGCCAAATACAGCCGGACGTTTGTTACTTCTCTCTTCCTTGGCTATGGGTTTCACTAGCAAGGACAGTATTATAAGAATACGCGTGGTTCTGAGAAGAGGAGAATTTGGTTAGATGCTGCCGCAGCGCTGGTAAGAGGAGAGACTGCGGCAGGCTGTCATGTCACATCAAACCAGGGACAGCTCGACGTGCCAGAGGACATTTATCAAGGTCTGCGGGCGCGATTCCCAGCCTAGAGGCTCTAGGGGGGATTCTGAAGAAATAAACAAAGCTTAGCGCTCAGTAATGATAACATTTGTATTCATCTCTTACAATAATAATCAACACTTGGCCACATCTGTCCTCACTTGTTGAAAAAGGAAATCTCTTCTTGTCTTTATGGTGAGCTGACACTCCAGGGAAAGAAAGAATGCAGATATTAGCTGCATGTAAACAGACTAAAGATCTGGGACCAGGAATAAGCATTCTCTCTCTCTCTCTCCAGTCTGTGGACCGCAGCACTAAGAGGTGCTGGAGTCAACACTGTGTGTCCCCATTCAACCATGAGTTCCTAACCACCATGCTAGTTTCCCCAGGGGACTAGTTCAAACGCAGAAGCCTGAAATTTTATATTGTCCCTTTTACATTACATTGGAGCATTAGAATGTTTGAGGTGGTCCATTGTTCTCTAGACAGATTGACTGAAACAGGGGAACAGAACCTGAAACAATTCGTGAGCCAGCTGGGCTGGTGGCTGTGGGCATTCTCGGAGCCCAGAGAGGGCCCTTGCCAGTTACCATTTATGGAGAAACCCGCACAGTAGTCACGATAAGAGAAAAGCCATTTTGTCTGCTGTTGGCTCCAGGCAGATGCTTCTTGCTAAAGGATAAATACTCCAAGGACAGCACTTACAGGTGATATTTGAAATAAGAAAATGTCTCTGCAGTGTGTAGCCAGCACAATGCCTGGCACATCATAAGGACTTCTCACATGGTAACTATCGCCAACTCTTAAATATACTTGTGGATAAAACTCTGTACAGGGAACTAAGAAGGGAAGGTTTACATCAACTGACTGATCCTGAGTAACCCTCTATCTGGGTATTATGGACTCCTTGTCTATAAAAACAGGGCCAGAGGACCGTTGTGGTCTGTTTCACTGAGCATATTTAAAGATTCAAACAGCTTGTGTCCAAACTTTATAAACATTACTCTCTTTTTGACCTTCTCAAAGTGTTAGGATTAAACTGTTTTAGCACTTGGAACGCATAAGATAAATAAAGAAGCCTCAATTCTCTACAGAACAAAGAACAATTCAGGTACAGAGTGCAAGTTGTATTTCTTCTTAAAAAAGAAAAAAAACATAAGTTCAGAAGTTCAAGCTATACACTCAGTCATGCCCCCGGCTCTGACTCTTGGGCTGTATTACTGCGAATCAACTGTGCAATTCCTCAGCCTTAGCTATGCTGGTCCAACGGTACCAAGCTGACTATAAGAACAAAGGCCTGGGCTCGGTGCCTGTGGCTCAAGTGGCTAAGGCGCCAGCCACATACACCTAAGGTGGCGGGTTGGAATCCAGCCCCGGCCC
>NW_003852536.1:2354866-2369355 GCF_000181295.1 Otolemur garnettii
AAAAAAAAAAAAAGAACAAGGGCCTGTTTACATCACAGAGATGCAGAAACTCCCAAACACCTACCAGAAATCCATCCTATCTTCTTAAAGACCTTCTAACTGACAATCATGGAGTCTGCAAGTCGGCAAAGCACTCAGTGGTCCTAGCAGAGTGTAAAAGTTCCTCTGGCTGCACCCTTGGCCGAAAATCCCTTGCTTCTAGGTGTAACACCAACAGAGTGATCCAGGCAGGTGCCAAGGCCCACCCTGCATATAGTTTAGCAGCTTTAATCATTTGTTAAGTTTTTTCATAAGTGGAAAGTTGTCTAATTGCAGTCCTTACCCTTGACTCCTACTTCTGTCTTGAGCAAATCAAGCCTGTGACCTTTCAAATACATGAATATTAACTACTGTTCTCCCTCCCCTTGGTCCTCTCCAGGCTAAACCCCCTTGGACCTGCAATTATTCCCATGTGACATGGTTGCTGGACTAGTTAGTATCCCATATGTCTCCTGTTATTTCTTGGTTAAGATTATTTTCTTATTATTTCTTTATTGAGAAAGAATTGCTTTCTAACATTTTCTGCCCTCAACTGTCAAACTACTTTCCCCTCTATGGAAACTCTGCATATGAGTCAAGCCAGGCAAGGTTACCACCCACTTCTGCAAACGTCTCAACCAAAGGTCCCTAACTCCTTTACACACTGATCACAAGCTGATGCATCCATGAGGGAACAGAAAAATAACACACACAAAAAATCATAATTAAAAAACACAGAAAACAAAAGAGACTTCATAAAATACGGATGCATGTCCCTAAGATTTTAATGAATGACTTGTGTTTATAGACACCCAGGGTGCCGAAAGCCCAACCACACTGAAATATGTATTTCTAGATAAACTTATCTGTGATACGTGTTTTCAATTATGATATGAGCTCACTGCTGGAATTCAATAGACAGAAAATGTTACCACATGCTACCCACATTTGTGTTAGTTTATCCTTAAAATAAATGGGCACCTTGGTGACCTTACTCAGTCTTGTGCGATTCTAAATGCCATTTATACGCCAATGACTCCCAAATTTATATCTTCGGCCCAGACTATTTCCTGAACTCCAGACTCATTTATCCAACGCTCTGTTCAACATCTCTTTTTTGTGTCTAGTGGACATCACCGCACTGGTATATTCAGACTGAGCTGATCTTCCTCCGTGTGCCTCTCCAGTCTCACTGAATGACAGCTCCATCCTCAGATCATGCCAGAATCTTTGGAGTTATCCTGACATCTTCACTTTCTACCATAGAAAGTGTAAATTCTAGTGGCTACATTCAAATTATATCCACAGTCTCACCCCTCAACAGCTTGACAGCTCCCACCTGGGTATGACCCAGTATCATCACTCACTGAGCCACCATGAATGCCTCTTAACCAGTATCCCAACCTTGGTTCACTGTTTACCCACATCTATGCTCCACAGGCAGCCAGAGGGAGCCTTTTAAAATGCAAAGTCAAGCATGTTAAAAATCTTGCTAACGTTCTCCATTTCACACACACACACACACACACACACACACACACAAAATTCCAAAGCCCCTTTCACTCCTAGGTAGACACCCAAGAAATAAAAACACATACCCACCAAAAAAGCTCGTACATGAACATACATGTAACAGCATTATTCACAATCGCCAAAAAGTGGAACCAGCCCAAGGGTCCGTCAGCTGATGTTCGGGGAACCAAAATGAGGTACATCTATATCCACGCCATGGAATATTATTCAGCCACAGAAAGGAATGAAGTTCTTATAACATATGCTACAATGCCATGAATGTGAAATGTTCAGAATAGGCAAATCCATACGGCCAGACTGTAGATTAGCAGTTGCCAGGGGCTGGGTGGAAAAGGAGGAGAGTGTGTGTGTGCGTGCGTGCATGTGTGTGCGTGCATGCGTGTGTGTGTGTGTGTGTGTGAGAGAGAGAGAGTCTGTGTATGTGTGCACATGAACGGTATGGGGTTTCTTTTGGGGGTGTTAAAAATGTTCTGGAATTAGTAGTGTTGGCGGCCCAACACTGTAAATATACTAAAAACCACTGAATTATAACATTAAAGGCTGAATATAATGGTCTGTGAGTATTTCTATTTTAAAAAAGGCCAAGTCCTCCCAATGGCCTCCTACACCCCAGCGCGTCTGACTTTCCCAAGCCTTCTGATTTCCTCTCCTCCCACTCCCCTCTCAGTCTCTTTCCAGCCAATCCCAGACTTTCTTGCTATTCCTTAAACACTCCAGGCCTGTTCTCTCGTACAGCCTTGACCTTGCCTTTCCCTCTGCTGAGAATGCCTTTCCCCCAGGAATATCCAGGCACCTGCTTGGTTAAACTCCTACTTCCTTTATGTCTGCGTCAAATCTCACCTTTTCGGTAGGCTCTGGCTACTTGATTTAAAATTACAGCCTACAGCACCCCACTTCTACCCCTGCTGCACTGGTTTTCCTCCTTTATCACCTTCTGATCTACCACACAATTGACTTCTTCATTGTGTTTATGGTTTAAAGTCTGTCCCCCCACACACACACACTACAATCTGAGCCCCAGGACGAGAAGCATCTTTGTTTTTCTTTCCTAATGCGTCCCAGGTGCCCGGAACAGTGCCTGACACACAGTGGGCCCTGGAAAAGTATTTGCTGACTGTCGGACCCAATGAATTTCTGTGCCTTGAGTTTCAAACATGTGCCTTCTAAGCCAGGATTTAGAACAAAGTATTTCTGGTTTAGGAAAAAAAAGAAAAGATGTTTTCTTGGACTAAACCAAGAAAACATCAAGCACAAATTACTAATCCTACATAATTGAAAAATAGTGCCAAAAAAGCAGCTCCACTGTTTTGCAGTTTAGCTTTTACAAACCAGTAACTAGCCTATTAAATCCTTTCTTTCACTAAAAATGTACCGGCTCCCTCTCATCCCCCACACCCATTTGAGGCCTCCACTCTTCCTACCTTCTCTCTCTTCAAGGTGAAATAATTCTGGCAGTTACTCTAAGTATTTTCATCTGTTTTTCTCAGACACATCAACGCATCTGCTCCGTTTTTTCCCTTTGAACTGCGGGGGTGTATATATTGTTTATTCCCTCGTGGTTTATTTACTTTTCCATTAACAAAGTCTAAAAGAATCTTTTAAGGCAGCTTAAGAGCCCCAAACGATGTACATTTGCCCTTCATGAATTTTAAAACTAATAGTGAGATCAAAATCTGTTTAACAAGATTGAACTTCACCATTTGAAAGTATGCAACTAAGTGGTTTTCATAGACTCAGAGCTGTGAACCACTATGCGTGTGGTGATGCAGTTATCATAGAACACAGGACATCTCCATCACCCACACCCTTGGACAGTCAAGCCCCCTCTCACACAGCACCCCCAGGTCTAGGCAATCGCTAGTTTCTGTCTTTATAGATTTGCCTCTTCTGGACATTCATAGAAAGGAAACCTTGCAAACGTCGACTTCAGTGTCTGGTTTATTTCGCCTGCCACGTTTTCAAGGTTTGCCCAAGAGATGCTGTAGCGTGTATCGGTACTTTGTTCTTTTTCATGGTAAACAACATTCTATGGCATAAATAAACCATGTTTTGTTTATTCATGCACCAGTTAAGAGACTTGGGCTGCTTCCACTTTTTTTGGCTATTTCACATAATGCTGCTGTGAACACTTGTATACACATTTCTGTGGAGACGTATGTTTCCATTTCTTTGGGGTGTGTACCTAAGACTGGAATTGCTGGGTCATCCGTTCAGGGACTCTGCGTTGTGATCTTTTGAGGAACTGCCCGACTGTTTTCCACAGTGCCCCATTTTACGTCCCCATCAACAATGTAGAAGGGTTTGGATTTCTCCACATCCTTGCCAACCCTCAAAACGCCCCCCCCAAACACTGTCTTTTTGATTATAGCCATTCTAGGGGGTTTGAAGTAGCATCTCATTGGGTTTTGACCTGTATTTTCCTAATGACTAACGATGTTAAGCATCTTTCAATGTGCTTATTGGCTATTTGTGTATCTTAGGAGAAATGTCTATTAAAATCCTCTGCCCATTTTTTAATTGTGCCGTGTTTTTAATTTGAAAAGTTGTAAGAGTATGTTTTATTGTCTAGACTCTAGACCAGGGGTCCTCAAACTTTTAAAACAGGGGGCCAGTTCACTATCCCTCAGACCACTGGAGGGCCGGACTGCAGGCCCCGGGACAAGTCGGCTGCTAAGCAGGACAGGCAGCAGTGGCAAAAACACTCGGTGGGCCAGATAAATGTCCTAGGCAGGCTGCATATGGCCCACAGGCCGTGGTTTGAGGATGCCTGATCTAGACCCATTATCAAATAAATCATTTGTAAATATTTCCTCCCAATCCTACCAACTGATTTTTATTACCACCTATCCAGTAACCTCCTGACCTCCAAGCAAGACCCACCCCAGGATGTCTGATGGTGCCCAGGGTGTCCCACCTTGGAAACACGGGCACCCTGCAGTTTCCTCCTCACTTGTCAGCCAAGACTTTGCTCAGCAGAGCTGGGACCCCAAACCTTCCTATAAACACGCACACGTGTGATTTCATTCCCATTTGGCAGGAGTGAGGCAGCCGGCGTTCCCCGTTGGGTGCTCTGTACTGGGTCAAGATCTGAGCAGCTCTAAGAGGCAGAGACCCATAGTCTCCGCAGGGCCCAGCAGGTGGCTACTTTAACATCAGTCCAATGACCATCCATCAATAAGTAAGCAAGGGGGTATGGACAGAGATGTCAGCTTTAGATTCTGAATATCTATGCCCGTTCTCTAGTCAATGAAAAGAATGACTGAGCACAAGCTTTACAAGTTGTTACATATATGAGCAGTAAGAGCTTCTACACACAAAAACAATGTTTTGCTTTTGGAGACGGGGTCCCGCTCTGTGTCACTCCATCACCCAGGCGGGAAGGCAGCAGCTCAGTCAGTCACAGTGGACACTTGGGTTCACATGATCGTCCCACCTCAGCCTCCCAAAGTGGCGGGATTATAGAGGTGAGTCACTGTGCCCAGATGAAGAACACTGTTTTTGTTTCACAAAATATATTCCGGTCAGAGTGGTGCTGCACCGAGGACAACCAGCTGGCTGTGCCCCTGGTCCTTTGTGGGTAGGGCCCTTGCTCTCTCAGGCTGGTGACCCCCTGCCCCTCAACAGAACACAGTCTGAACACCATTTATTGGTCTGGAAATTCACTGTTAGTGAAAAAATTGGTAGTATAACCCCGTTTGTTCTAAAATTTGAGGAAGAAATAAGTTTTAGAAGTATTTAGGGCTATATGCCAAGATAGTAATAGCTGCGGCCAGGATTATAAATGTTAACTTTATTTTTGGCTTTGGTTTCCTTCCTCCTTCCTCTCCCCAATCCCTATTAAGAATCAATTAATTGGGTGGTGCCTGCGGCTCAAGGAGTAGGGCCCTGGCCCCATATGCTGGAGGTGGGGGGTTCAAACAGAGTATAGGCAGGTGGTGCAAAAATTTTGATGGATTGGTAAACTGGGTTTGGGATGTGCTACAAGAGCTGTCCCTTGCCTTAAAATAAACATGCATAGTGACAATTCCATCAATCTAGATAGATAATACAAAAGTCACTTGAGGATGATATCAGATACTCTTAGTATGCTCAGCCCCACCTGGAATCCAGGTAACCACAGAAAGCACAACTTTATTCTGGAGTAAAAGATAACTCTGATTAAACACAGCAGCTCTCAGTACAGGTAGGGAATATTAAAATACGCACTAAATATTAAGATATTAAATGCCTAAAGAGGATGCCAATCCATTTTGCTACCCCTAACCTCTCCCTTTATTAAAATGGATGCCACTAAAGAAAACTGAACAACAAAATCTCTATACTAAAGCCCATTAAGGGCTTGATTTTTAGCTGAGATGAGAAGCAAGACGGTTTCAAAGTCAAGGCAGATCCCTCTGCTGACAGTCTCCCCAAACACCACAACACGGGGGTGCAGCTGGGAGACAAAAGGGGGTATTTCTACATCAGAATCTGGTGTTGGTGCTCTGGCCATGCTGGCGGGGGAGAAGGGACGTCGTTTAAATAGCACAGCCGAGTCCCTTCTTTACCAGTTAGACAAAGACTCTCATAGCACAGCTACCCTCTTTTTCTGATGTGAAAGAACAAAACAGCAAAAACACATACATATCTATGTATACACATGTATCGTGGGTATATATATTTTTAATACATACAAAGTATATTTTTTTATATTTAGAAATAACTACTTTAGCATGTAGTCTCACTTGTTAAAGCAGTAAGAAGTATTTCCCATGCAAGAATACTTCAACAGTCCAGACGCAAACTGTTAAAAGAACCTAGCTGGGGGGAAAAACACCCCTAAACTGAGTCCTACTGCCAGACGTTATAACCTTTTAATACCAAGAAACGTCACTCAACTCAGTAACAAAGGCCCCCATCTCTCTTTCTCTCTCTCCCTTGCTCTTTAAGATATGGGTATTCCATTCAGCAATTTTCTAAGCCTGATTCTCTCTTTTTGGCCAATAGTTCCCTCCTTTCAGCAAAAGCTTCCTTAATGTTCTTTGCTTTTCTCTAACTTCTTCGGATCCTCATAAAAATGGCTTACAACTCATGGGACATTTTGCAGTGGTTCCATTCTCAGCAGAGGGGAATACCTCTGCCCTGAGGGGCTGCCCCTGCTGTGGAGAAAGGGTGCCTGAAATGAGAGTGAGGTGGGTAAAAACCACAGAGGAAATAAACTGGGAAGGGGACGGACAGGACAGAGGTTCTATCTCGCTCTCCTTCTCCAGACTAAAGCCAGCCTCTGCGTGGTGCAAGCAAAGGTGGTCTTTGTTGGACTCCCCAGTGCTCTGTTTCCTAAGAGTCGCTGGAGAAGGGAAGACAAAAATGCTTTCCTGGTGAAATGGGGAAGGCTGAAAAGCAAACGTGAAGTTGGCTTGGCAGTTTCTGACAATTTCAAACCCTTAGATAGGAACTGAAATAATTTTGGGGTGGTTCTTCCCACCTGTGCTCTACTTCTTGGAAAAATTCAGTAGAGCAAATACTTCAGAAGTATTTGTTCAGCCTGGTTCTTACCAAAAAGCCTGGATCTAAACGTAAAAGGGAAGCCACTATAATAGGTGGGGACTCCAGGGTGAGAGCCATCGCCAACCAGTTTTAAGTCAGACTAATTAAAATCTGAGCCTGGTGGGGCCCCTTAGGAATCAGATCCTGCAGTTTCCACCTTGGAGGCAGGAGAGGGAGAAAGAACTGGGCAGTAGAGAAGACTCGTCCTGTTTGCAATCACTCGAGAACCGAATACTGCTGGGATTTATCAACAGAAAATAAAACTTTTTTCTCAAGGAACCAGACTTTTGCCTTAAACTTTCAAGGCAACCCAAACCAGAATTTTTACTAACTAAAATGTTCGCGGCATCGTTTCCTAAAAATACCTCATCAAGCACCACACTAACAACCAAATTGAAACGCCGACTAGCTGGCATTATCTGAATCCCCTCTTTTTACTTTGTTCTATCACGTGACCAAATGGAGTATAAACGTCTAATATTTAACAGACTTTATGGAAATGTCCAAAAATGTTGCTATTCTAGATGAATTCTCAGTTCCCACTGTCGAAGGTCCAAAGCTTCCTAGCTTGCTGTCTTACATCTTTTGAGCAAAAGCATTTTCACCGTTGTAAGCAGGACGGCACATGGTTAAACCTAAGACTTTGAGAGATTTTCTTAAACAGGTAAATGCAAAACTGAGGATTAGAAAGGCCTTCTTAAAGAGTGCATCTGTCATTGAAGGAGCCAGAGAGTATACAGCATTCATGAAAAAAGGCAATCAAGTCAAGATCCTTACAATTACCTGTCTACACACTCACCTTTCATTTAAAGAAATCAAATAGAGGAACATGTTTTGAAAACCTTTCCTTTCTTTCCTGTGGTTGCTCGTAAATCCCAGCTATAAATTTCCCTTTAAATAGCCATCATTTGAAACACTCCCTTAACATCACTTAGGGTTGTACTTTACTGCAACCGATCCCCTCTTCTGCTGGGCTTATTTATTCCGTAGTGGAATAGAAACCAGAAATGTCTGCTTGCTGTACATCTGGCCTGGGCACCTGTGTGCAGGCCGCTTGTGCACTCAGCTGTTATAGACTTAGGGAGAGCACAAACCCAGAGGTTTTGTTTTACCTGGGAGGGGGGACGTTCCTATCAATCTCAAGTCAGGGACTCTTGCCCTGTATTGGCTGAATGGGGTGTATAAATGCATGAAAACCTGACAGTTTACTTATTTGGACACTTTTCTTGTTCTCATGAAATCCTTGTGCTTGGAGCCTTTTACCTGCCCACCTAAGCTCACTCCTCACTTTCTCCACCTGCTCCGGGCCAGGTGGAGACCATAAGCTGTCTCAACAGATTTCCTTCTGATTTCAGGATGGGCGCAGCTACTGGAGAGCTCAGGAGGACACAGGAGAGGACAAGGCGTTTGTCCACCCAGCTGTGCCTCTCAATGGAACCAGCGCTTGTCTGAGGTCCTGCCTTTCTCAGTTGTGGCAATGGCTTCCTCTCCTTGTCCCTCCAGCCTGCAGGTGATCAGAGCACTGTGGGTCTTGGCTTGGGCCCACCGTCCCCCACGGCTTCCCTACACCTGCTATATAGTTTTGTAAAAAGTCCCTTTCAAAAACTGTTCATCATGCAGAACCAACCATCTGCTTTCTGCCAGACTCCAAAGGATGTTCAAGGGGTTGAGGACCCCAAGGAGTTATGAATATTTACAGGTTAAAGGCACCTGTATAAATTAGAAGGAAATGGAATAGATAAAAAACAAGAAAATGAGTCTCAAGGTAACTGGGCAGAAAAGCCAAAGACATTTCCTCTGTGGGTCCTTTCTATCCTTCGAGACTTCTGAATTCCTCTAATCCTGTGCTTTCAAATGACTCGCGAGCACCAGGCCTGGAGGCTGCTGCTGCCTGTGCACTGATGCTGTTTTTCATCTCCCATCCATCTGGTCAGGAGCTTAGGCTGTGGGGAAGCAGCTGCTCACCAGCAGTTTCCTCCTCTATCACCTGGGAAACTGTGACCAGAATAGTCCCCTCCCCACAGGATGCCAGAGGCAGAAACGAGGTCACCAAGTAACCTGCAGCTCTGGTGCCGGGGGCAGCCTGTGGCTCTTACCAGTTCAACCTTGCCCTCTTCTCTCCACCCCGGCTGATGCCCTCTGCTCAGCAGCTCCCCCTGCTTTAGAGATCTGGTTTAGCCTTGACTTGCTAATTCCATATTCGAGTCCTCTCCAGGATGCAGTGTCAGTGTCACCCTGGGTAGAGTGCCGTACATCATAGCTCACAGCAACCTCAAACTCCTGGGCTCAAGTGGTCCTTAGCCTCAGCTTCTCGAGTAGCTGGGACTATAGGCACCTGCTATAACACTCAGCTAGTTTTTCTATTTTGTTTTTAGTAGAGATGGGGTCTTGTTTTTGCTCAGGCTGGTCTTGAACTCCAGAGAAAGAATCCACCCACGTTAGCCTCCCAGAGTGCTGGGATCACAGACGTGAGCCACGGCACCCGGCCAGTGTCTGTCTTCTGGACGCCAGCACCACAACCTCAGTTTAGCAAGAAACACTCTGTGCTTCACACGTGCACACACTCACACGTGTGCTCACGGGGTCAGGGGGCTGCACACACGTTCCTCCTTCTAGCCCATCATCTCCTGAGACATCCACCCCTCCCCACTGCAGCAGAGCATCCGAGAACAGTGGAGACTCTGACAAGCCAGCAAAAGCACCTTTGCAGTCACAGACCAACATGGTTTCTGAACAGGCATTTTTAAGCTCTTGCTATTTCTTTCTTAGCATTTGACTTGTGCTCATCTGAGAGACGCAGGAGTCAGAGGAAAGACAAGCCAGGGTGGGGATGGCATGATTAAACGTGGGCAAAGTCTGGGCATGTTTTCCAGAGAAGGAGGTCACGGTTTGAAAGCTCTGTGGCAAAGCGGCAATAAAATACCACTAATTGAGGAATGAATCATGAAAATAAAAATCATTACAAGGAAGCCTTAGACAAACCTCACAGCAAATAGTCCCAGGTAGAAATTAGATGAAATGGGTTTGTCTCTGGGGTGTTTTTATAGGATAAAAGCCTGTATTTACCCACCTCCAGGTTCCTGTAACCAAGTTAAACTGCACTTTTAAAGCACAAATCGGTCCTGTTTCTACTTCCTCTTATACCTTGAGTCACAGTGCAGATAGGCTGCAGGGGCCCCAGGGATGGACAAACAGTAGCTGCCCCACAGGGCCGCAGGAAACAGGTTAGACCCACAGGTTTTGTGAGACGCCCATAGAGAGTAACTTCGGCCACCACTGACTGCAAAGGCCCAGGAAATCTATGAGGAGCTGACTGGGCTCTTCCTTATGTTCCAAACACCTTCAAGTCCATGGCTTGGGTCTGCCACCTGCCAGAGCCTCAGTGTCACAGTATTGATGTATATTGGGAGACACAACATATCAGGGGACTCTCACAGGCCTTTATGGATTGCCCACCCTTGCATGCATCCTGACTCCTCCACTTCTCAGCCATGAGATCTGGCAAGTTGCTTAACCTCCCAAGCCTCAGTCTTCTCATCTCATAAAGGAAGAATAATAATTCTACCTAGTGAGATTGTTATGAGGATTGCAAGGTCATGTATGGAACAGGATGAATGCAATGGATCAATGGCAGCTGTTCTCACTCTTAGTTACTTGTGCTGATGTACAAATGTAGTGGGACCTTTTCCTATTAGGTGTCAGAAGCACACTCTCTTCTGAGAAGGGCACGGTTGGGAAAGAACAGGTGAAGGAGAGAGGAATCTCAGTGGGCATCCGACCCTCTCATACGTGCACCATCCACTTGTCCATCTGGTTGCACATCTGTGTGTGTCTGGTATCAAGCCTTGTCTTCCCAACCTCGTGTCAACTTTGAGAAGGTGTTCAAGAGCCTGTTTACCGCTGCAGGAATGATTCATTCATTAGTTCATTCATTATTGATTCATTCATTCATTCGTGTTGATTTCTGCTCAGCAGGCCACTCAGGTGAGGATTCTGACATCAGTCCACCTGGAGTTCAAATCTCAGCCCTGATGACTTTTGGAAACTGACTTCACTGTCTGTGCCTCAGTTTCTCCTGTGGTCACTGTGAGCACAAAACTAGAAGGTGACTGTAGCGCTACTCATTTGCAGGGAGACTGCCCCTGGGAAGCCACCTGATATGCATTACCTGTTAACACTGTGGGTACCGGGTGACACACAGGGAAGATGTCCCTAAAGGAAGCTGCTGCCACAACAATAGCTTCCTCCCTCTCCTTCAAAGGTGTAGTCAGTTTCTGCCTTTGATTTGCTGGCTGAAATACTCAAAGACATAAAACATGCCTGGTGTATACGTTTTAGGAGGTTACTGCAAAACCAGACTTTAAAATGTTTTGGAGATTAACTTTTCAAAATATTGTCTAGAGATAAGCATAAGCCCGTCTGCGTAATAAGGTTTTTTCAGTGTGTCTTGAAGCCATTCCCTGTGGTCAGATTTTGATGCGCCGTGAAACTCCATTCTCTGAAACTCCATTCTCCGTGGTGTCCTGGAGGAATGCAGAGGACTTGTGAACTTTTGCAAAGTTCTCCCACCGTTATCAGTCCGAAATCTCTTGCCTTCAAGATACTGAAAATTAAATCCCCCAGGCAACAGTGAAAATATTTGAGTATCTGCACTCTGCCTCAAATTAAAATGCTGTCCTTGTCTGAAGAAGTCGTGCCACACTTCAGAGCACCAGGGCTCGGAGAGCACAGATGTAGCTGGAAGACTGCGCAGAGCTCTGACTCCTGCCAACCACGGGGCGGGGGCCCTGGGGAGGCCCAGGTCAGTCCTACTCAAGGCTTATGCGGCTCCAGGTCACTGGAACAAAAGATGGGTATTAATTTCTTTCCTCCTCAGTTTCTTTCCACAAACCACCACTGACTATTGTCAGGTGGGCGCTGTGGCTTGCCGCTGCGTGCTTTCTGGGCACGTGATTAGCTGATCTGCTTGGTTTTAAGATCAGAAAAACGGAGCTGACTTCGTGAGAAAGCAGAACCAAAGAAACCAGTCCAGACTCCAGCACATCGCCTCTAAGGAATCCAGGTTTTGCAACCGTTTGAGAATTAAAGGACACTTTCTCTTCAAAGTCTGCTTAGCCTAGAGAGGGCAGCCAGTCAAAGCACGTTGCTTGGCCTCCACGGTAACGGACAGGCCCTTGGTTTTGACTTTCCCTCGTGAAAATGGAAGGATCAAGGTCCCAAATGGCTGTCTTGGGTCCTGCCCAACTCCCCCAGAAAGCGTGAGTTGCTTTCTCTAGCTTCCCATCAGCCTCACTCCTTTCCGGGATATTTGGTTTTGGTCACTGATCATATGTCTGTGTCCCCTGCTTTGCACACGCAGGGGCCCTTCCCATCTTTGCATCTCCTGTTCTGCTCATGGCTTGTGTCCAGAGGTTTTTAAGGAAAATCTGTTGAATTGATTTGAGCCATGATGGCCAAAGTAACTCTGGACAGGGCAGCAGAATTTAGGAGCTGTGTACACACACACACACACACACACACACACACACACACAATAGCTTGATAGCGTTCCCTGCTGCTGGAGGAATGAACAGATTGGCATCTGTCCATCTGGTCTGTTTTCCTTTTACAAAATATATACCTTTTAATCCCAACTGTGTTTTGCCAAATGACGCTTCAAAAACCTTCCTACACCTGAATTCCCTAAAGCCTTTCTTTTTCTGTACTCTAAGGGTAGGCGACCCTTCTGTAAAGGGTTAGGGCAGTAAATATTTTCATCTATAGAATCTCTGTCCAACTACGCAATTCAACTTCTGCATAGCAAAAGCAGCCATTGGTAACCTGTAAACAAATAGAGGCGGCCATATTATAATGAAACTTTATTTACAAAAAAATAGGTGACTTCAGGCTAGATCTGGCCCTTGGGCCATACTTTGCCATCTCCAGATTTAAGACAAAAATGATCCAAGGGAAGATGAACTAATTCTACAATGAGAGAACTCTGTAGTCAGATGCTCTGCCCCGATCAAGAAAGCTCTGGAGGGAATCTAGGACCTTTCTTGACTTCTTAATTTTGCCACAAGTTACAGGCCGAAAAAGTATAGGGTCAGGAAGTGTAGGGTCAGGAAGAGGGACATTAAATCCTAGATTTCACATTACACAGCCACTTGAATCACAGGTCCCCATTTCACAGATTTTCACTTTTTCTGTGCCATCATCGAGAACAGGAGCCTAGAGCCAGATCTGCAGTGTTAAGTTTTTATCCCACTTTGCACCTGTTTTTGCTACTTTAGAGCTTAGTTCCAGTTTTTGCTTTAGAACTCAGTTCCCCTTCCAGTTCGGGGGACCTCAAAGCAACCATTCGTTGCTTCACTGGCACCAGATTGTCATCACCCACTCTTCCCACCCAACTCTCCTAGCGACTAGCCATGCCTGGCATGCAGGTGGCTACGTCTGCTGGGGGACTGATGTGAACACACCGGCTGGGAGAGCAGAAGCTGGAACTCCAGCCACAGGTCTGTGTGCAGGTTAGAAAGATTCAAAAAATACCTAGGCAGGGAGGGAAGAGGAGTTAGACGTCCAACCTAAAAAGATAAAACCAGAACAGAGGAGGCAGGCAGACAGCTGGACCAACTCAGAAAGGCTACTGATGAGCCCACTTCATTTGTGTTTCTCTTGCAGGCAGGATGGAAATAATTGGCTGTTGGCAAACAAAATGCAGAAATAGGAAACGTTCAACCTGAAGCTATAATTACTTTGTCAGGGCTACGAGCCTGTGATCTGCAGACAGGGGTGCGTTCCTGCTGACGCGCCTTCCTCTCCCACCTCTGTCTTGTCTTGCTGAAATTGAGCTTGAATAACAGAAGCAAGTGGCAATAAGGCCTCCGCCGGTCAGGTAAGCCTGACTCATGACATGGTCCTCTCCACGGAGCTGTAAGACCACTAATAGTTTTACCACCAACTCTTGCAAACATTGATAGAGGTAATAACCATAGAGGAACGACAGTATGAGGAGACTTAATTCTATGTCCTTATTTGCAGGCAAAGTTAGATCTCTCCTAGCTGGGCCCTCATCATATTTGATGAATGTTCAGACATGATTGTACCGGTGGCATGTTCTCTGAAAATTACAGTGATTACTCATTAGTAAATGAGGGCCCTTAGGCAAAGAATCTGGTCAGAAGACTGAGTACAGTGTTACCAACAGATGCAACAAATTAATCCTGAAAGTTTGGCACTTAGAATGGGGATTAAAGCGCTGCAATTAAAACTTACATCTACAAGATTATATCCATTACTAGTCCTAAAAAATTTATTTGACCTTTCTGTTGTGAACTGTCTACTCAAGGCTAAAAGAAATGAAAAGTACATGAAGATGGAGCTATGTGCTTCCGTGGATATATTTGGGAGGAGAAGAGAGGAGGGAGAGGGGA
>NW_003852536.1:2371276-2396590 GCF_000181295.1 Otolemur garnettii
GGCAACTTGGTTCATATTTTAAAATAATTGGATTTTAGCGTTCTTAAAAGGTTCTAAAGTAATTTAGATTCTCCAGATAACCTAATGGAAGGATGAATAAAAGATAAAAATCCTAGCAGGATAATTCAAATGGCTGATGAACAAACGAAAATATTCAACCAAAATGAGCAATACAAGGAAAACAATTCAAAGTGAGATATAATTTTAAACTACCAACAGGCAAAGGTAAGGTTCTGTATTGGAATGCATGCATAACGCTGGGCGTTTGTAAAGTACTGGTGTGTAATTTGACACTGTGTATCAATGACCCAGTGATTCTCCTGCTGGGATTATACATTTAAGGAAATAAATGGAGATATGTATAAAGATTTATGTGCCAGGATATTCACTACAGCATCATTTATTATAGCAAACTCTTAAACATACAATAAGGTGTTCATTAAGCAAAATACAATCCACATACTGTAATAAACTGCACTCTTCATGTCATTAAATATAAACTGAAAAAAATTACGGACAAATGTTCAAGAGGTAATGTGAGTAGAGAAAATGCTACGGACAGATAGGAATCTAATTCTGTAAAACAACAATATACGAACGAAAAAAGACCAGACCGAAAACACACTAAAAAGCCACTAATGGTTCTAACACCTGGAATCATGGGTGTCTTTTTTATTTATACCATGATAGTCTCTAAATTGTTTTCAGTGGGTTGGCTTTGCAATTAGAATAAAACATAAATCGGGCTTAGTGCCTGTAGCTCAGCGGCTACGGCACCAGCCACATACACCGAAGCTGGCAGGTTCAAACCCAACCCAGGCCAGCCAAACAATGACAACTACAACCAATAAACAAATAAATAAATGATAGCCGGGTGTTCATTGTAGTCCCAGCTATTTGGGAGGCTGAGACAAGAGAAGGGCTTAAGCCAGTAGTTCTCAAATTATGGGTCGTGAGCCACAAGAACTGTATTAAAGGGCCAAGGCATTAGGAAGGTTGAAAACCACTGGCTTAAGTCCAAGAATTTGAGGTTGCTGTGAGTTGTGACACTATAGCACACTACAGAGGGCAACACAGTGAGATGATCTCAAAAAAATAAATAAATAAAACAAAACAAATGGTCAGATAATTACAGAAATTGACATCTAAGAGCAATGGTCACAATCTCTCACTTTATGCTGTTGGTCTTTTTTTTGGCCAGGGCCAGGTTTGAACCCGCCATCTCCTATATATGGGGCCAGCGCCCTACTCTTTTGAGCCACAGGCACCACCCAGCTCTTGGTCATCTTCTTTATCTTTTTTTAATTAAATCATAGCTGAGTACATTAATGCAATCATGGGGTACAATGTGCTGGTTTCTTATGCAATCTGAAATATTTTCATCAAACTGGCTAATATAGCCTTCATGGCATTTTCTTAGTTATTGTGTTAAGACATTTATATTCTACACCTAGTACATGTCTCATGAACCCTTGTAAGATGCACCGTTCTAGAACACTCATCCTCCTGTATCCAGCTGGGCTCATCTCAATGACTGGTAGAAAACAGCTCCATAGGGATTTTATTTCTCTTGGCAGTGCCACCGTAAACATGTGCTCACACTTCAACCTTAAATAGAAGCTAATGTGGTATAGTTTTTAAAAAAGTGATAGATGCTCAGAAGTTCAGAAGCAACTCAATTCAATTAAAATCAAGCAAGGGCACGGTGGTGAGACTGCATCTCAATGCCAATATCACACAGAGCCAGCCTGGGGCAGCCCGCACACAACAGACCAGCCAGCAATGGCAGGGGGTTTCTTAGCAGCAGGTTAATGAGCCCGCATTTGTGATTTTAAAACACACACACAACACCGAGCATTAATTTCTCCTTCAACTCAAATGTCTGTCCCAAACAATTTCGTTAGAATCTAAAGTCGAGGTTCTAGTTTTACAGAGGGGATGGGAGGTATCCAGGCATCTATCCCTGTTAGAAAACAAAACTCAGCCTGACGGTTATTTTCATTTAAAGAGAGTTCCCACAATCCTTACAAAAGAAAGGAGAGGGGGAAAAAAGGAGAGGAAAAAAAGGTGGGGTGGGGATGGGGGAGGACTTCTCTTCCACTGAAGGTGGCTCTCCTGATACAGAACTAGGGCAGTTTCTAGGGCAGATCAGATCCTTTCCATTGAGGCCTCCTCCACGGTTTTCTCAATGTCCGCCTGGAGCAGGAGTTTGCTGACAAAGTGCTTTCAAATGCTTTGTGCGAAGGCTCCCAGTGGAAGGTATCAGAGGAAAATACTCAGTTTTGTTCAGCCAGGGCTTTCCCGCTCTGTTACTGATGCCTTTGAGCACCTCAGGGGGAGCCTGCTGGACCAAAATGCACCTTTTTTTTTTTTCTTTCCCATTCACACAACAAGATGTGCAGAGAGAAGCCTGAGTCCATTTAGAAGGGTCTGGTAAGGCCGAGACTGAGCCATATTTTGTTTCCATCCTTCTCCAGCTTCCTCCCTATGTGCTCCAAGACACAGAAACAATTACTTAGAAGGAAAGAAAGGCAGCAGTCCTCAAGGCTCCTTTCCTGCCTGAATGAAGCTGGGTGCGGTTAATTTAGAGACTACAAGGTTACGGCAAGCAGCAAAAAAGGAAATATAAGGAGACTCTATTCTGTATAGTACAGTAAAACCCCCTTCTTTGCTCCATAAAACTTCTAGTCGCTCTAACGCGGAGCCCCGGGATCCTGTTGTTAAAACTAAAATTTCTAGTGGAGTGAGTGCAATCATCCTATTTCAACTCACTGGCCTTCCTTTAGCTAACATGGTTCATCTTTGTAGGCGTTGCATTCAGCCCAAAGATTTCTCAAACCTGCCTATCCCAAGACCTTGGTTGAGTGTACGGCCCATGCCTTGCTTGAACATGGGCACATTCACTGCAATTTTTATTTACACAATTTCAGAACGATACCCCTTTCACCTTGAAGTATGACATGGTCATTACTATAACATCAGGACTTAGAGGTAATCGGCATTTTTTAACTTAATAATAATTATTTTAACTGCTTCCAAAGTCCTCGTTTTCATGATTTATAAAGTGGAGACTTGTTAGAATCGCGACTTTTCTCCCATAGTTGGTGATCCTGACATCAGATAAGGTAGGATCCATGCCCAGAAGTATTAAATGAGACAAATAACACTGCAATACTAAAGGCCCCAGTTCATAGCAAAAGTATAACATTTATGAATATTTTTATACCAAATACCCAGCAACTGCTTTCAGAAAACCAAAACCTCATGAGCTTTAAGGAGTAATGGACGGAAACACATTCACAACAGGAACCTTTAACCCAGGGCTGGCACTAGTGGGGGGTGATAAGGCTCTCTCCTTGGGCACACAGTTTAAGGGGGCCAAAACAAACTTGGGAACCAAGAGAAATAATATTTTAATATAATCTTTTTAAAAATTTAAATATATACAAAAAAGTTTGTTTTATGTAAAGATGAGATCAGTGTTATTGATTTTTCCTTTTGCCTTTAACCTGCCACTCTTACCCCAAGACAATTCATGAAGATAAAAGATGGCTCAGTGCCCATGCTCAGTGGTTAGGGTAATAGCCACATACACTGGGACTGGTGGGTTTGAACCTGGCCCCGGGCCTGCTAGACAACAACAACAACAAAATAGCGGGGCATTGTGGTGGGCACCTATAAGCCCAGCTACTGGGGAGGCTGAGGCAGGAGAATTGCTTAAGCTGAAGAGTTTGAGGTTGTTGTGAGCTGTGATACCACAGCACTCTACGGAGGGTTACATAGTAAGACTATCTCAAAAAAAAAAAAGGGGGGGGGTAGAAGATAAAAAAAATAAGGTTATAGGAGACCTAAACATCATGATCAATAAAATAGATCTGGTATGTGGGGACAAATGAATTTCCACATGCAAAGTAATGAAGTTGACCTCTACCTCATACCCTATACAAAAATTACTCAAAAATGCATAAACAATCTAAACATAAGAACTATAACCTAGGCTTGGCACCTGTAGCACAATGGTTATGGCACCAGCCACAAACACTGAGGGTGGTGGGTTGGAACCCAGCCCAGGCCAGCTAAACAACAGCAACAAAAAAAGAGCCAGGTGTTGTGGAGGGTGCCTATAGTCCCAGCTACTTGGGAGGCTGGGGCAAAAGAATCACTTAAGCCCGAGAGTTGGAGGTTGCTGTGAGCTGGGACACCACAGCACTCTCCCTAGGGTGACATAGTGAGACTCTGTCTCAAAAAATAAAGAAAAGAACTATAAACTATAAAACTCTTAGAAGACAATATATAGGTTATTTCTTGTATTTATATATTTGTACAGAGTCTCATTTTGTCTCTCTGGGTAGAATGTCATGATATCACATGCAATCTCAAACTCCTAGGTTCAAGCCATCCTCTTGTCTCAGCTTCCTGAGTAGCTATGACTCCAGGCACCCACCACACCACCTGGCTAGCTTTTCTATTTTTTAGTAGAGATGGAGTTTCACTCTTGCTCAGGGTGATGTCAAACTCCTGAGCTCAGGCAATCCACCCTCCTCAGCTTCCCAGAGGGCCAGGATTACAGGCATGGGCCTCCGTGCCTGGCCAACATCTTTATGATTTAGGATGGGCAATGGATTGATTATTAGATATGACTCTAAAAGCACCAGCAACAGAAGAAAAAAATAAATTGGACTTCTCCCAAATTAATTGCTTTTGTGTACCAAAGGATATCATCAAGAATGGGACCGGTGCCTTTATCAAAGAGGCCTGATAAAAGTTTAATATCCAGAGTAGATAAAGAACTCCTACAATTCAACAAAAGAAAAACTTTTTTTTTTTTTTTTTTAAAGACAGAGTCTCACTCTGTTGCCTAGGCTAGAGTGCAATGGTGCCATTCTAACTCACTACAACCTCAAACTTCTGGGCTAAAGTGATCTTCCTCTTCAGCCTCCTGAGTAGATGAGACCACAGGTACACACCACCCTATCTGGCTAATTTTTCTGTTTTTTGTAAAGACAAGATCTCACTCTTGCTCAGGCTGGTCTTGAACTTGTAAGCTCAGGCAATCCACCTTCCTCAGCCTCCCCAGTACTGGGATTACAGGCCTGAGCCACTCAAAAAGACAATGTAAGAAATGGACAGAGGATTTGAATAGACATTTCTCAAAGAAGATATTCAAATGGCCAATAAACACACGAAGAAATGATCGACATCATTAGTCATTACAGAAATGCAAATCACAATTTCAAGATAACCCCTCACCCCTCACTTCTATTAGGATGGCTGCAATTTTTTTTTAAAGGAAAACAAACGTTAGTGAGAACGTGGAAAAATTAAAACCCTCACGTATTGTTAGGGGAATATAAAATGTGGCAGCTGCTGTGGAAACAGGTATTTCCTCAAAAAGCTACACAGAGAATAACCATATGGCTTAGCAATTCCACTCACAGGTATATACCCAAAAGAATTGAGCACAGAGACTCAAACAGATACTTGTAGACCAATGCTCATAGCAGCATTATTCACAATAGCCAAAGGTGGAAACAATCCAAATGTTAGTGCACAGATAAATGGATGAACAAAATGTGGCCTACACATAAAATGGTATCCTATCATTGAGCCATAAAAACAAGCAAGATTCTGATACACATGATAGCATAATGTTTTCAAGGTTTAACCAAGTCAATTAAGCCAGATGCAAAAGGATAAATATCATAGGATTCCATTTACTTGAAATGTGAAGAAAATCTGTAGAAACAAAAAGTAGATCAGAAGTTGCCAGGGATCGGGAGGAAAGGGATGGGGACTTTCTGCCTAATGATTACAAAGCTTCTGTTTGGGGGTGATCAAGACAGAAGTGGTTTTATAGTGGTAATAGTTATATAATATGCAAATGTAATTAATGCTACTGAATTGTACACTTCAACATAGCTAGAACCACACATTTTATATTAAATGTATTTTATCACAGTAAGTATTTTTTTTAAAGAGCTGGGCAGCGCCTGTGGCTCAGTGGGTCGGGTGCTGGCCCCATATGCCAAGGGTGGCGGGCTCAAATCCAGCCCCGGCCAAACTGCAACAAAAAGATAGCTGGGCATTGTGGTGGGTGCCTGTAGTCCCAGCTACTCGGGAGGTTGAGGCAAGAGAATTGCCTAAGCCAGGACTTGGAGGTTGCTGTGAGCTGTGTGATACCACGGCAGTCTACTGAGGGTTAACAAAGTGAGACTCTGTCTCTGCAAAAATAAAGATAAAGCTCTGGATACATATCATACTTTGCACCCAATACAATGAAGAATACACCTTCTCAAGCACAATTCATAAAAACTGACCATACATTAACTCACCCAGAAAATCTCAGTAAGTTCATGAACTTAAAACAAAAAAAAAAAAAAAAACAAAAAAACAATATCTGATCATAATACAATTAAACATAAGTAAAGAAAAGTCATATAACAAAAAGGCTCTCACCTCAGGAAATTTAAAACTTCTATAAAAATAATTCTTGGGTGAAAAGGAGAGGCATAAACCCAAATTGCAGAATTTGTAAAACAAAAACTTAATAAAAACACTACATGTCAGAATACATAAAACACGATGAAAACCGATAACAAAAGAACTCATAGCCTAAATATTTACGTCAATAAAAACAAATGCATTTCATTCCAAAAGTTACCCAAAAAAGAGCATTAACCAAAAGAAAGCAGAAGGAAAGAAATAATAAAATTAAAAGCAGAAATCAGTGAAGTAGCAAATAGAAAAACAGTAGAACTAATAAAAAATAAATCAAAATGTTGGTTAAAAAAAAAAAAAAATCAAACTTTCCCCTGCAGTAAATGGCTGTGGGCATAGAGAATTAGTTCCCACGGGAAGGCATAACCCAAAAATCAGTCTAAATCTAGCAAATTCTCTAGAACTGCATGCTCTGTCTTAAAAATTCCTTCAAATTTCATGTTGCAGTCCATACTATATCTCTTTGGTTTTTATTGTTATAAAAATCAAGGAAAAACTAATACCCCCAGATGTGCTATGTTACACAGCTTCGTGGAGGCCTTGGCACATTGCTGTCTGTCCCAATCTGAAGAGATCCCTTCAGTATTAACCCTGTTTTATTCTATTTTATTTTGATGTTGATGCACTTTGGCCAGGGCCAGGTTTGAACCCACCTCCCTCGGTATATGGGACCAGCATCCTACTCACTGAGCCACAGGCACCGCCCCACTGTTTTATTCTAAATATTACTGCTGAATACAGCGACCCAGGAAGGGTAACATCACCAGTCTCCTCATTTTCCCTGCGTGATGATTAAGTCACGACAAAGTGAAATTATTCACCCAAGGCCCCCGGATCAAATCCTTCAGTTCACCACCCACCATCGTTCTCATACAGCCACTGGGCCTGCTGCACTCAACTCCATGGAAAGGATCGGTCAGAAAAAGATTATTTTCCCCAGCTCATTAACCTGACTCCTCTCTCCCTCTAGCAGTAAACCTGAGCAGCAATGACTCATTCCACCTTTGAGAATACCTGAAGCAACAGTGAAAACCTTTTCCAATTCTAATCCCAGTCAACTATTGTCGGTGGCAAGCAAGTCCCTTAACCCTGTAAATCCAGTGTTTCGGAAGGAGCCACGATGCTGTTTTCAAGTTGGACAGGGAAAGCAACTCTCAGATGGAACCAAACAACTATTAGACAGAATGGCAAGAAAAAACGGCCACCAAAGATATCAAACTCGAGGAAACAGCTGATTGCCGCAAGTGGGTCAATGGCATGAAAAAATGGAAAACTCAGCACACCCCGCCCAGACATACACCAGCTGTAATTTATATTGCCAGGTTGGTGCTTCCCAAGGCAAAATACAGACATCTGAAGACCACATTGATATACTTTTTCTCTCTTCATCAATAAATAACACACCCACCCCATATGGACATACCTCATAAGTGTGGAATACCTCATTCCAAATATAGTAATCCTCCTTGCAATGAATCCATTAGCAGAAAGCCTCAGTCATAATTGCCTAAGATAACAAGTAGACTGTAAAAAGCATCTTATGGTAGGTGAATGTCCTTGGGACAAACTGCAATTCAAAAATCATGCTTTTGTCTCCTGTTGGATAGATTCCCCTCCAGCGGTAAAGTATCAAGGATATTTTACCCCATTCAGCGGAGGGTTTTAAAGTCATCTTGATTACAGAATTCTACAATCCAGCCTAAAATGGAAAAACCATTATAATTTCTGTCTCCCAATTTTGTCAAACGTAAAGACCTTCAGGCTAGCCAGGTGCTTAGTGAATGCACTCCCCAGCTCCTAGTCACTTATCTGATTAACAGGACAACGTGGAAACTTACATGAGCCATATGGCCGATGATGGAAACAGAGTTCCCACAGTACACTGAGTCATGGAAATTTGGTCTGCGAAGAAACAGCCAGCGACGATGGAGGTGATTATCAGACACTTCATAAACAAATGCGATTCAAAGGCAAGTCATAAAAAGCCTCCTTCAAAAAAATAGTTACTGGGAAAATGCATTTCCTTTGTGCTGTGTCCAGCTTGTTTCTTGGCTCGGGCTTGTAAATTGCTCTCTCTGAGTCTTAGAAACACCCTGGTTCTTTTCAGCGCACTGCTCTCAGCCCGTGTGAATCACTTCCAGATGACAACCATCTATGAGGATAGAGGGCTTGATGAAAGCGAGATCCTTGATGCCCGTGGCAGGCAGGCTCCAGCCCCTTCCTATTATTGTGACAGATTTTCTGATGCTGTGTTCATTTTATTTCAAAATCCACACCATGTTATTCTGAACTTGCAGGCCAAAAGCACCAAAGTACAATCAATCCTCAAGTACAGATGTGCTAAATTGAGCAGTCTCCTTGTTTCAAGCATAAGAGGTCCTCTACTCTGAGAAGGCTATGGCTATGAATATTTTGTATTACTTGAAGGATTTAATAGCTACTGGGTGCTTCTGGTTTTAAAAAAAATCACAAGGATAGCCAAAGCCAAGTAGAGCCTGATGTCTAGACTCTGTAAGTGTTCAATAAATGTACTTTTAAATAAGGAGATAGCAGGGAAGTTATTAAAATTCAAAGTAGCTCTGTGTATGCAAGACAGAGTCAATACTTTGGTTACAGGTTGTGATGCCAATTTTGAATCTAAATAACAGCTATAAAGCTCCAGATCGAACTGAGAAGAATTGTGGTAACATTTCTATAACACCCCACAAGGAGAGAACTGTGGGGATTCCTCCAGGCTTGAGTATCTGTCATGATTCCTAAGATCTATATTAACTCCTTCCTACTGAGATTAGTCCTTGTCATTCCTGCTGCTAACAAAATACCTTTGACTGGGTGTTATCAACAACAGGAACGTGTTGCTTACAGTTTTGGAGGCTGGGGAATCTAAGATCAAGCTGCCAGAAGATTCAGCCTGTGGGGAGGACCCAGCTCTCCTGGATGGCACCTCCCATGTGTCCTCACAAAGCAAAGTGAGGCACAACATCCCTCAGGCCCCTCTGATAAGGACACTGACCTCATTCATGAAGGTGGAGCCCTTGTGACATAATTATCTCCTTCAAGGCTCCACCTCTTAATATGATAGCATTGAAGATTAAGTTTCCAACATAGGAACTGGGGGGGGGGCACCAATGTTCAGACCACAGCAGTCCTTATTAAGAATTATGCTTTCTTATCCCAGTTCTAGGCATATTCTTATTGACTTTGTAGATATTAAAAAAAAAAAAAAAAAAACATTTTCTGCACCTGCGCAGCACAATTCACAATTCCAAAGACGTGCAATCAACCCAAGTCCCCATCTATTCATGAGCGGGTTAACAAAATGTGGTGTATGTATACTGTGGAGTACTACTCAGCCATAAAAAAGATGATTTAATGCCTCTTGCAACCATTTGGTAGAACTAGAGATTATTATCCTAAGTGAAGTATCTAAAGAATGGAGAACCAAACACATGTCCTATTAAGTTGGAACTGACCATGAGCACACACGTGCACAGAGGGCAGTAAATTCAACTGAAATCAAGCACAGAAAATGAGGGAGAATGGAATGGGTGAAACCTACTTAATGGATACAATAAATCTATTTAGGTGATGGGCACGTTTTTTTCTTTTCTGCCATACCTTGGAAGAAGAAGAGTTGTCTTGTGCCACCTATGAAAATACACAAACACTAAGGAAAGCTGATGAGCAGAAGGAAAGGTCCCGGTGCACTCATCACAGTGTCTGACACCACAGATAACCAAAACAGTCCTCAAATGGTGTGCCTGCAGCCTGTGGGACAGCCCTGGCACTAGGACATTACCCACGAGCCCCTAGAGTCCTGAGCGATTTAGTGCAAAGAACGCCAAAGTGCCTTGTGAGCTGGTCTACTGAACGGACAGTGAGTACTGCAGCAACATCAAGTTCATCAGCCACGCACCTGCTCCAGAGGAGCCGGCTCAACCTGCCACACATTGAGGGGAAAGGGCGAAGCTGAAACAGAACCAAGAGTTGTATCCGTAGGGAAGATTACAGTCAATCAGTCAGATTATATCCTGGAATGTTCATGGTACACATCTCTTCGTGGAAGAGACCAGTGCTGATAATTAAAAACAACGTCTCCAAATAGGAAAGAAAATGAAATTTACTTCTTCGATAATAGAACCGCCTTGGCTCATCTAGGATCCACAGCAATATCTGTGGGAACTCCCTAGTGACAGACGTAATGATATGTCTTTGTATAAAATGAGAGGGGCTGGAGTTTGAGTCAGATGCTTTGTGAATCGGGGGAATTTACAATTGGATCTGACACCTCCTCCAGGGAGACTCTCCTGTCATGAGACCACCACCCTACCTTGACCACCTCCTTAAGTTGACCTACTTTTCATAGACTGGACATGCACCACATGTACGTATCAGTACAGCAGGCCTAGTTCCTTATGTTGACCACCTCTGTATGCTGACCAGTTTGTTATGGTCCCTACTGTGGTTCACATAGGAGTTAAATGGTCTATAATAGGGGTCTGCGGGTTATTCTTTAGATCACTCTTCAACCCATATGTTATACTTAAGTTCCTCTTGATTAACTGCCGACACCTCCCTAATTACCTAACGGTGACATCCTTGGGGGCTAAGTCCCATTTGGGAGCCAGCAGGTGTGACGCCTTCCTGACCCTTCCCTTGAACCACATTCATGGCCACCCTCCTTCCAAGGTCACCATGTCTAGGACTAAATCACGTTCTTAGACTTTGCTTACTTTTCTTGACTAGCACTATAAAATGTATCAGTCTCTTTTTATAGAAGCTTCTACACCCAGCGTGCCCCTTAATACAGCCAGGCATCGCAGAATGAAGTTTCGGTCAGTGACAAGCCACACGCACAACCACAGTCCCACAAGATTATTATAATGCTGCATTTTTGCTGGACTTTTTCTATGTTTAGAGGCTTAGGTACATAAATACAATTGCCTGCAGTATTCAGCGTGCAGCCCAGGGTCAGGGTTAGGCTACCCTATCTAGTTTGTGTTAGCACAGTCTATGATGTTCACACATCCATGACAAAGGGGCCCAGCAGTGCACCTCTCAGAAGGTAACATCGAGCCACATGTGACCGTGTCTTTATCTGAGCAAAGGGAAATGATTAGGACAAATGTAACAGTAAAAGAGGCCGCTCAAACGACCTCAGTCCCTGGAACTCAAGTGAAGAGTAATTCCGCAATGGAACTGTAACCCCGGGGACCCTGTGACCGCAGGAGCGGGACTGTGGGAGGAGAGCAGGGTGACGGCAGCAACGCTGTCCCCAGCCTGGGAGTCAGGCGTCCTCACCAGCCTGACAGCAGGGGCCTTACAAGCCCCAGAGAGAATAGACTAGATTCTCGGGGACCAGCATGGCTGGGCTGCAGAGATTCTCTGGGAGGGATCTTTGAGTATAAATGAGGTTTATAACCTATTTTAACTATTATAGAAAATTTCAAACATATGCAGAACAGAACAGCCCGTGTAACTATCACCCAGTTTCAACAATCATCAATCCATAGCCAATCTTACTCCACATTGCACCCCCCATATGCCCATTTCTCTCTATATCAGGAAAATCCCATAATCATAGCATTTTATCCGTAAATATGTTGGCATAGATTTCTAAAGGAGAAAGACACTTTTAAAAAACTCAATTATCATCACACAAACATTCCAATTCATTGCCTTTTTAACTGTTTCCCAGGCCCCTCTGATGGAATTCCCAGGCTGGGGCTGTCTGGAAGACTAGGGTTAGGTAAGCCAAGCCCAGCTGTGCTGGAACCCATGATGGCCACCCCCTGGATTTCACTCCCTCAAACAGCCCAAGAAGTGAAATTCTCTGTCTCCACTCAGTCACAACACTAAAACCAGAACATGCTTGGCTTCCAGCGTCCTCGATATTGATGGGTATAACAGATTCAAAGCCAGCAGAGGACAGAACTGCCATAAATTACACAAGAATCTGGTGTTCTGGCTCGGCACCTGTGGCTCAAGCGGCTAAGGCGCCAACTACATACACCTGAGCTGGCAGGTTCAAATCCAGCTCAGGCCCGCCAAACAACAATGATGGCTGCAACCAAAAAATAGCCAGGCATTGTGGTGGGCACTTGTAGTCACAGCTACGTGGGAGGTGGAGACAGGAGAATCACTTGAGCCCAGGAGCTGGAGGTTGCTGTGAGCTGTGATGCCATGGCACTCTATCCAGGGCGACAGCTTGAGGCTCTGTCTCAAAAAAAAAAAAAAAGAATCTGGTGCTGTCAGCTGGGACACATGTGAGGGACCCCCATACTTCATAATAAAGAGTCAACATTTCTGGGCAGTGCCTGGGGCTCAAAGGAGTAAGGCACTGGCCCCATATACCGGAGGTGGTGGGTTCAGACCTGGCTCTAGCTCAAAACTGCACCCCCCCCCAAAAGCCAACATTTCTCTAATATGTTAGAAATCTGTTTTCACTTAAAATGTTGTTGCTAGGGGTTCATATACCATATAATTTTTTTTTTACATGCAGCTATTGGTTTTGAAGAAAAACACACATGGATGTTGGAATCTGTAGACTTTGAGCCATAGCATGGTTTCAGATTGGGGGGGGGCGTCCTGCTTCGGGGGACCCCCACTTTTCATTCTCCCTTTTCATTTTCCTACCTCATAAGGGACCATGGAAGTTTACTTTGAAACAACCCCCCTCGGAGTTTGTCTGTCATCCAATGTGAAAGACCCCAGCGTTGTTTCGTGCTGACTAGGTTTGGCAGTAGCTTGCCAATCAAAGACATCTGGACTCAGTAGTGAAAACACCAGCCCCAGAATTCAGGAAAAGCAACACCCTTTCTGTAGAAATACAGCCGACAGTGTTGCCTGCAAACATCAGGGGGTACCTGGTTAATCCCGCCACTGTTTCCTGTCTCCAGCGTCTCAGCGTCCTCTCCTGCCAGCTAGCTGCCCAGGAAGGCCAGGTGTGGGTGGTGACCGCCGTGCTCAGCCCCGCACCTCCCGTGCTGCTTTTACAGGCTTCTGCTCTTAACAATCAGCACCTGCACCTCTTTTCAAAGGCCTGCCCTTGGGCTACTGGGCCTGCCTTTCCAGCATGCTGAGAGTTCGCTGAAGGGCCTGGGTCCATCCACTACCCTCCTCCTCCCTTAGGGAGAGAGAGGACAGCCCAGCTTCCTGGCCTGGGGTCAGGACAGTGAGTGCCCCAGCATGGCCAGGCTGAAGCTAAGAGCCACCCTTAGGCTGATTAGGCTCTGGCTTCCTCTTCTCTGTTTACCCCTCACTCCCTTACCAGTCTCCCCAGGGAACACATTCTTAGTAAATCCTGTTCACAGGAATTCTCCCTTCAGGATCTGCTACAGGGAAAACCCAACCTAAAACAGCTCAGCTGGGACTCCCTTCATTTACTTTGAATATCCTGGACCCGTGTGCACAGAAATCCAGGTGTGTTTCACACATACTCAGAGCACAGATAGGATAGAACTGTCTCCTCTTCCTATCTCGGCAGTAGAGGCCACCAGGCTTGGGAGGCTCAGCCGCCACTGTGACCTGGATGGTCCTTAACCAGCCTGGGCCTCTATTTTTCAGAGTATTGTCTTTTTCAATGATGGTAAAGCTGACCTCACAGTTGTCAGCATTAATGAGATGACCCAACCCAGTGCCTGGCACATACCGGGTGCTCCATAGCTACCCACTAAATCTTAATGTGCATTTTTATGGCAATGCCCTTTAGACCAGAAGTTATCCCAAGCCCATCAAAGGGGCCAGATGCCTCTGCAGCAGCGCTCCTGCCCTGCATCCGTCTGCCTGCGCCTGCGGATTCCTTGTGCTTCCAGGGACAGGAACCAGATGCTATCATAACTGCATGAAAAAAATGGTCCCTCACCAAGAAAAAAGGCCCTCGACGGACGTTACTGAGGCTTTATGAGCCATCAAGTGCACCAGCTGGATAGTTGCAGGGAATGTTTCCACCCAACAATTGTTAAGCAGCAGGCGATATTTTATTATCTTTCCCCCTCTGTTTAATGTGCTGTTCACCTTCTGCCGGGATTGTTAGCCTTGATTATCAATCTCCACATAAAAATATAGGAATCGCCTATCCTTGTTCCCCTCCCGGGTCCCTCCGTGTTGCTCATTACTGTCAGAATCACACACTCGTTAGCCGGGAGAACTGGAGCCTCCACTCCCAGGAGCCGCCAGATGAGATGGGGGGAGGACCAGGCAGCAGCGACAGGCCTGGAGAATCAGAAAACTCTGTTAACAGCAAACACACCAGCAACCAAGAAAGACACTCACTTATTTAGTTGTGTCTGAGGTACAGACACCAGGGGGGGAAAATCAGTATATTTTGTCTTTTATTTTTTGCAGTTTTTGGCCAGGACTGGGTTTGAACCCACCACCTCTGGCATATGGGGCTGGCGCCCTAGTCCTTTGAGCCACAGGTGCTGCCCTTTTTTTTTCAAATTTAAGTTAGTATGAGGGTACATACGATTAGGTTACTTTATTTGTGTTTTTAAGATAAAGTCCAAAGTCTGAGTTGTAATTGTGTCCTTTACCCAGGAAGTGTGCCACGTACCCATAAATTATGCCCAATAGGTGGAAATTTCAGGTTAATTTGAGGGGACAAAGAATTAGGTTATAATGTTTGCATTTGTTAAGCATAATCCCTGCTGTAGTTGTGTCTCACCCCCAGGACGTGTGTCGTACACTCCCACATTGTGCCCATCGGGGGAGCACACCCATCCTCCTCCCTTCTCCCCCTTTCCCCACCCCCTTCCCCCAATCTTTAATTTTTTCACTTGTGTGGATATGTAGTAAATCATCTACTGGCTTCATATGAGTACTGAGTACATTGGATACTTGCTTCTCCACTCTCCTGATACTTTATTCAGAATGTGTTTCAGCCCCATCCCGGTTAATACAAAAGATGTTAAGGTCTCTGTCTTTTTTATGGCTGAATAGTATTCCATGGTGTACATAGGCCACAGTTTATTAATCCATTCCTGGGTTAATAGGATGGGTTGATGGGCGTTTAGGTTGTTTCCATGTCTTGGCTAGTGTATACTGAGCAACAGGTGGGGACTGACCCAGCCCCCTCCCCCTCCCCCCTTCTTGAATTTAGTTTTTTCTCCTGTGTGGGCCTATAGTTGGTGAGCTACTAGTTTCAGATTAGAACTGAGTCCATGGGATGCTTGATTTTCATTCTTGAGATACCTTAACTTGGGAGAATGTTCTCCAAATCCTTCCAACTGAATACAACGCAAAGTCCCCATCTTTCTATAGCCAAATAGTATTCTACAGTATATATATATATATCATAGTTTATTGATCCATTCAGGGGTTGATGGGCACTTGGGTTGTTCCCACATCTTTGTAATTGTGAGGTGAGCTGCAATAAGCATTCCAGTGCAAATGTTCTTATGGTGAAATCATTTTTTTTCTTCTGGGTAGATACCTAGTAACGGGACTGGGGGATCAAATGGGAGGTCTACTTTTAGCTCTTGGAGGAGTCTCCATACTTCTTTCCCAGAAGACTTCATCCTTCCGTTCCTTTCATAAAGAGAAACCTGGTGGCTGTGTCCCCTGGGTGCCATCAGGCTTCCTGCATCTCCACTTTCCACTGTGAACCTCACACTCAGTCCCTTCCTGGTGGTTAACAGTAGAGTCTACGAGGGCCACACCCCTCCTAATTATGGTGGTAGATACCAGCTGCATCGCTCTCCGGGTTCCAAGTACGCAGATGGCTGGAGTTCACAATCCCCAAGTGCCACTTTGGAATTCCTCAGGAAGCCAGTGAGAGGACGCCAAGCCATCACCTGTCCTTTCTCTGAGCGACTGCACTGATTTAGATTTTTATGCCTTCCTGTCTTGCCTCCCTTTGGGCATGAAACAATCCAGGTGCTGGGGGGAAGTGCCTAGCGTCTGCTCTGCCGACATTCACAGCCAAACCACGGGAAGCCGGAGGTCTTTCTACACCAGGCTGCCCCGAGTCTGCCTCCTACAGGAAAGCGTCTATCCCACATGTCCAACCTGGACTTGCCAATAGACTGAGCGATCTGGTGGATTTTGTGATATTTATCCGCCTGAGAAACCACCACAATCAAAACAATGAACATATCTCTCTTATCCCCCAAAGTTCCCTCCTACCCCTCTGTGATGGGTCCAGCATTTCTGTTCAACCACTGAGATGCTTCCCGTCTGTGTATGAGCCTATATTGTCTAAGCTTTTATAAGGATGAAATCATATCATATGGCATTTTCTGTTTGTAGAGGGAGAGTCTGGTTTCTTTCACTTACCCTAATTATTATGAGATTGAGCCATGTTGCTGCAGTTAGTAATAATTTGAATCTTCTGAAGAGTATTCCATTGAATGGATAGCCACACTTTGGTTATTCGTTTATCAGTTGGAGAAGATTTGGGTAGTTCAGTTGAGGCTTTTATTAACAGTACTGCTGTGGACATTTGCGAGCAGGTCTTCACGTAAACATACACCTCCATTACTTTTTGGTAAACACCAAGCAGTGAAAGGGCTGGGCAGTATGGAAGTGAAAACTCAGTTCAACTGCTGCCGACCTATTTCATAGGTCTGACCTATTTTCAAAGGCTTTCTGCAAATCTAAGTAAAGTACATCCTCTCTTTATCCTTTATTTATGCATTTTATCAAAGAAAGTAAACACAATTCTCAAAGAATAAGATGAGGAAATGCGTGGGAACTTGAAATGGTGTCTGTTCTTCTTTAGAAATTTCTCTGTCCACCAGGACTGCTCAATCTTAACCTCTATAAACTGGCGCACAGCAGCTATGTGGCCCAGGTGGCAAGCAGTCCCATAGGGACAGGAGGAAACATAATTTCCCCACTCCTGGAAGGGTGCTACATTGTAGACACTAATCAAATTCATCCCAGCAGCACGGCTGGGCTGTATTATTTGCGTATAGGGAGGAATTTATGGCTCAGAACATGGTGGAAACTAACAAAGACTCTGCTGTGTTTTGATGCTGTTAGACTTGTTTTAAAATTTATGGAAAATACAAAGTCAAAACGAGGGAGAGAAAGAGAGGAGAGAGGAGAAAAGTTAGAGAAAAAAATACAAGACTGAATTCTTCGATTCTGTGCTTCAGGTGAGTAACTTCCCTTATCTTGAAATATTTTTTAAAGCAAAGGTCAAAAAGACAGGAGGTGAATCATGGCTTGGATTTCAGAGCCACGGTGGAGATCTTGTTTGAGTTGTCACCTTCAATGCCTCTTTTGTGAAGAGGGCAATCCCAGAATTAACAGGTTGTAATTTTGCAGCTCCAGGTGCATAGGAAATAGTCCTGTTGTTTTTAATTTATGAGCTCCTGTAGCAATAGACTTGGGTTAGAATTTTTTTTTTTCCTGAATGTGTAAAGAAATACTAGTGATGTTTAAATTTACTGCAGCTTGAGCAACACTTGGCCTGCGTCCGCACCCCCTCACCAACCAAGCAGGATCTAGGCTCCATAAATCAATGTCCCTCAGCTGCCCAGGTTTACAGGAAATACAGTACACGCAAAGCAGTAAATCCACCACAGACCTCTGCGGCTGTGCGTGGACCACAGGAGACGTGTAAAGATTAATGATATCTATTTTTATTTTCCCTGTCTTTAATGGGAAAGCTAAAACTAAATTCTCAGCATCTCAAGTCATGAATGATATGGAATTCTCCGATTTATCCAAGACATGGAGATTCTGTTAAATGTGAAATGAAGGCTGGAAGACTGGAGGTCAGCCGAGGGAGGGCGTGGCTGAGCCCCACCTGGGAGGGATCAGGGGCATCAACTCAGTAGCCTGAACATTACCAAACAAGCACCAGGAGCAACCCCAGCCAGGCTCAATGGGTACTTGATGAACTGCACTGAATGCTAATTACTGTCATGTTAAACTCAGTACTGCTGATTCCAGGTATGGTGGTTAAATCCACGTATCAGCTTGGCGAGAGTTTGGTTCCCAGGTGTTTGGTCAAACACCAACCTGGGTGTTGCTGGGAAGGTATTTTCATGATGAGATGAACATTTACAATCAGTAGACTCTGAGAAAGCCGAGTACCCTCCGTACAGTGGGTGGGCCTCATTCAAGCAGTTGAAGGCCTTTAGGAAAAAGGCAGAGGTGCCCCAGGGAAGGAAGGAATTCTGCCTCCAGGCTGCCTTTGCCTCAAGGCTGCAGCATCGACAGCCTTGGAAAGGGCAGTTCAAATTCAAGCTGCCCTTTCCACTGCCACTGCCACCGCCACCAACAAAGGAGGCTGTGTAGCTGTCTCGGCGGTCCATCACTCAGGATCATGCAGGCTGGGGGGGAGGCTGTAAAGGAGGTATAAGCAGAATCTCCCAACTGAGAGTTTAGCATTCAGTGTGCGAAGTAAAGAAACTTAGTAGGCTATTTAGAAGACAATTCCTTTCAACCAAATAATTATGTTAACGTGCTCATCCCTGGGGACACAATTGGGCGGAAGTACTTTGTTCCTAAGGAACAGTGACCAAAAGGAAGGGGCACACTCACTTTCTCTCCTGCTCTAAGCAGAGGCTTCCATGGTGCACTAGAAACACATTCAGAGTGGAACTTAATTACATTTCAACGAGGACGAAATTCCACCCCCCCCTCCGGGAGGGACAGGAGGAGGCTGACCGACTCTCTGTGGCAGACTCCACAATGATTCCGAGATGTGCTCACCAAACCTTTACTGTGCCCCAGCCGTGTGCCGAGGCCCCACTCTAGGAGTTGAGGATGCAACGGTGGAACCAGCGAGACACATGTCCTTTTCCAAGGATCTTATATTCTAAGAGGGGGACCAGGAAATAAACCAGTAAGCAAATGAACGCATGTGACTATTTCTGATAATCGTGTGCTGGGAATAGGTTGTAATTTCTGAACAGCCCAGTGACTCAGGGAGAGTAATCCTGGACATTCTCATGAATTTCTCTATCTTGAGCTTCCATTTGGTTTCTAACTGTCCTATAAGGGGACTAGCTGCCCTGCTGGATGGAGAGCTCCCTGGTGGCAGTAGCTGTCCTCCTGCTACCTTTGGTGTCTAATACAATACCTGGCATATAACAAGGATTACCAAATGCTTGTCAGATGGATGCATGGATAGAAAGATGAATGAATGAATGAATGAATGAGGACGTACTCACAACAGCTGACACTAAATTCCCTCAGAAGCATCCTTGAACAAGGATGAGGGTGCTGGTAGTTTTAACCGAGAGGTCACTCCGGGAAGCAGCCGTAGGAGAGTGGGGAAATTAGAAAAAAGGAAGATACTAGAGGCTGTGTTCTTTATCAAGCAGGTTATGGATGTGGACGACTTGGGCACAATCCTACCTAGGAAATCGGAGAGACACAGTAGACCATGTCCACAGCTCTCCCAACCAAGGCATGAGGGAGGCGGGGTGCTTATTTACCGAGTCCTGCCAGTCTTATCTGGAGCTGTTCCCAAGAGGCATTAAGTCCCTGGCACTTCTGGCTGTCCTATGTGTTGCTGCAGGTGGCTCCAGCAGCCTTAGAAGATCCTCAGGCAAGGTCACAGGAGCTGTGCCTCAGAAGATACGGGGTTTGGGCAGAATGAGGAATGTCAAGGGGACACGGAGGGGGACCAAGAGCACCTGTCACAGCCCCGGGATTCTTCTTGTGAATTTCTGAGGGACGTGGAGAGAGTGGTGTGCGATGGGGCCACAGAGCCTGGGGGAGAATGGAGGCCCTCGCAGCCAGGCTGGACCCTCCCCAGGTCAGATGCTATGAAGCACTGGTAATCCTTGCTTCTCTTGTCCGACTGCTCCCAGTTTTGAACCTGATCCCTGAAGTTCCTCTAGGGTGGAGGCAAAGTTTTATTTTTATGTAACAATCTCAGGTGGCGAGACTAGATATGGGAACTTACGACCACTGTGTGTGCTTTCCATCTCTAGAAAGGGCCTCTAAAATTCAGGATGGCCAGGTTAAAAAAATACTGATTTCCCTATAAATGGCCCCCTGCCACTTTAGCTTGAGCACCGAAGAGACAGTTATGATAATAAATGGAAACTTATTTGAGAAAAATGAACCCCATTTATATTTTGAAGCGCCTAAAAGACTAGAAATAAACTTTGAGTGATGGTTTATATTTGCTCATTTTTCTTTTATTTTATTCGAAGTGGCTTGCCTGGTGCTGATTACTCCCTTTTTCACTGTAGGCCCCGGAGAGAATTGCTTTCTTTGTCACCGCCAAGGGCCTTCTTTCCTTTGCTAGGGTTTAAAAGGACAAGCCATGGCCTCTGGAAGCTTTGGTTTTGGAGGATGCCAAGATAACGACATGGGCCATTATTTCTAGGCTCTCGAAAAGTTATATTTCCCAAATTTCAGTGTACTTCACGAATAAGCACACCAGGTACTAGAGAAAAAGCATCTATTACAATGGGATACTAAGATTTTTGCATACGGTAAAGAAAATGATAGATGATTATCAGCAATAGTGTACTTCTGAGTCCAACCATGATGGAATCAATAATGAAAAATATTCCATTTATTTATCCATCAGAATTCTTTTTATCACTCACCCCAGTCCCTGGGATGATGATAACACTGAAGCACAATAAATTGTACTATTTTCGAGCACACTGCCAGAGCTTCTTTGAAGTATTTTACTCTGTTGAAAAGACAGACCTAAGTTTTCAAGCTCGGCTGATTCATTCATTTCCTCCTGAGCTCCTACTATAGAACAGGCATGTTGGGAATTACGGGGGCAGGAGGGCGGATTAGATCAGTTCCTCTTCTCCTGAAATCTGATAAAAAAAATAATAGAAACGTTCATCAGAGAGTAATCAGATAGAAGAAATAGAAACATTCATTATTTCCATTTTAGAGGCAAGAAAATAAAAATACCACCTACAGGAACGTTTCTGAGCAGAAAAAACAAGAGATGTCAACTGGATCTTCTATGCTGCAGCTCTACCTATTTCTAGCCAAACGATTACAGCAGGATCCCTTAAACCCCTCCTTCCCACGCCCTCAACGAGGAGCCAATTTCCCATTCAGCCAACAGACAATGCCACGGACAGATTTGTGTTTTCGTCAACAATATGATGATTCAGCATCCAGCACCTCTGCCCAACACCACATCACATAATGCATCTTTAGTTTCTATAATGCCTTCCACATGATTTTCTCCCTGAATGTTTTACATACTTCACTAAGACAGCTATAGAATTAAAATAATAAATCAAAGCAGGGGGGACAGAAAGCAAAGAAGTTTACTCAAGGGAGGAAAAGACAGGTTTTCAACAAGACAGGAAAAAGATGGAGAGCCCTACTTTGTTTGTGCTGGTCCTGCAACTAATAACTCTTTTCTCTGTTTTAACTCTTTCCTGGGTTTATCACCCTGAGAGCGGCATCACTTGTCCTATCCCTTACAAATCCTCATCTTGGGATCACAGCCAGGTACTTAGACTTTAATAAGAACCTCATTTTTTTTAATTGTTGGGGATTCATTGAGGATACAAGAAACCAGATTACACTGATTGCATTTGTTAGGTAAAGACCCTCTTATAATTGTGTCTTGCGCCCAAAAGGTGTGGCACACACCAAGACCCCACCCCTCTCCCTCTTCCCTCTCTCTGCTCTTCCTTTCCCCCATCCCTCCCTCCTTCCCTCTCTCTGCTCTCCCCTTCCCTCATCCCCACCGTGTCATTAATTGTCCTCATATCAAAACTGAGTACACAGGATTCAAGCTTCTCCATTCTTGTGATGCTTTACTAAAAATAATGTTTTCCACTTCCATCCAGGTTAATACAAAGCCTGCAAAGTCTCCAATTTTTTAATGGCTGAATAGTATTCCATGGTGTACATATACCACAGCTTGTTAATCCGTTTCTGGGTTGGGGGGCATTTAGGCTGCTTCCACATTTTGGCGATTGTAAATTGAGTTGCAATAAACAGGCTAGTGCAAGTGTCCTTATGATAAAAGGATTTTTTTCCTTCTGGGTAGATGCCCAGTAATGGGATTACAGGATCAAATGAGAGGTCTAGTTTGAGTTCTTTGAGGGATCTCCATACTTCCTTCCAAGAAGGTTGTATTAGTTTGCAGTCCCACCAGCAGTGTAAAAGTGTTCCCTTCTCTCCACATCCACGCCAGCCTCTGCAGTTTTGAGATTTTGTGATATGGGCCATTCTCACTAGGGTTAGATGGTATCTCAGGGTGGTTTTAATTTGCAATTCTTTAAAAATTAGGGATGATGAGCATTTTTTTCATATGTTTGTTAGCCATTCATCTGTCTTCTTTAGAGAAGGTTCTATTCAGGTCTCTTGCCCATTTATACATGGGATTGTTGGCTTTTTTCATGTGGCTTAATTTGAGTTCTCTATAGATCCTAGTTATCAAGTTTTTGTCTGATTCAAAATATGCAAAAATCCTTTTCCATTGTGTAGGTTGTCTATTTGCTTTGGTTGTTGTCTCCTTAGCTGTACAGAAGCTTTTCAGTTTAATTAAGTCCCATTTGGTTATTTTTGTTGTTGTTGCAATTGCCACAGCCGTCTTCTTTGTGAAGTCTTTTCCCAGGCCGATATCTTCCAGTGTTTATCCTATGCTTTCTTTGAAGATTCTTATTGTTTCATGCCTTAAATTTAAGTCCTTTATCCATCTTGAATCAATTTTTGTGGGTGGAGAAAAGTGTGGGTCCAGTTTCAGTCTTTTACATGTGGATCCACGTTCTCCCAGCACCATTTATTGAATAGGGAGTCGTTTCCCCAGCGTATATTCTTTCTTGGTTTATCGAAGATGAGGTGAATAAGAACCTCATTTTCTCAACAATACTCCCCCACATGTTTCATTACAATGCTATCTCCCCAAAAGGTCCTCAAGCTAAAAGAATAATTTAATTCCTGAGCGTGTAGTTTGAACTGAACAGGAAATACGCAAACCTCCTTTTTAAAGAACTTCAGAGAAAGACAATCTGGAAATTTAGCTGCTTGTTTTCCTTTTGTCTGAATTCATTCCTTCCTTCAACAAATATGCATAATACAGAAAGCATTATCTGGGAGGAGGTTGCAGAATAGGACAGGCACAGTTTTAAAAAGGAAGATCAGGGAAGGCCTGACCTAGAAAGTGGCATTGGAGCAAAGATCCAAAGGAAAGGCAGGCTGATATCTGGAGGAAGGGCAGAGCGGACGGAAGGAACGAAGCCCATGAGAAGGGGAATGGCCTTGGCTCTTTCTGAGAAAAAGCGAGATCACTGTGCCTAGGTTAGAGTAAGCAAGAGGGAGGGTGGCAGAGGAAGAGGACGGGACACCGTGGTATGGAAGGAGGCTTGTGAGTCACTAAAAACCTTTAGCTTTTATTGCGAGAGGTGGGAAGCAGTATTTTAGTAACTAACAAAATTAGAAGACTGAAGAATAGTTGCCCAAAGCGTTTCCCCCTATAGCTTCTGTGGCACATTTTACATCCATCCTCTACTGTGGCCTCACCTGCTATCCTTGCTCTGAGCCTATTTCTTTCACGATCATCCGCCCATCACAACACATCTTGAGTGTGGCGGCATAACAGCATTGGTTTAATCATTCAACGAACATTTCTTTCTTCCTTCCTTTCTTTTTTTTTGAGACACAGTCTTACTATGTTGCCCTCAGTAGAGTGCTGTGGCATCACAGCTCACAGCAACCTCAAACTGTTGGGCTTAAGTGATTCTCTTGCCTCAGCCTCCTAAGCAGCTGGGACTACAGGCGCCCACCACAATGCCTGGCTATTTTTGTTGCTGCTGTCATTGTTATTTAGTAGACCCAGGCTGGATTCGAACCCGCCACCCTCAGTGCATGTGGCCAGTGCCCTAACCACTGAGCTACAGGCACCAAGCCAACAAACATTTCTTGAGTGTTCTTTTAGGTCTTGGGGCTTTGGCCAAGAACATAGAGACAAACTTCCTTACCCTTTAGGACTTAGTTTCTGGTCTCTGGGCTTTGGAGTCAGATAGCCTGATTTCCATACCTACTCATTGACTGTATGAATCTCTGTGTTTCAGTTGCCACATCTCAACCATGGGGTAATAACAGGGCCAACTCATGGGCATTTTCAAAGATTAAATGTGCATAAAAAAACTCAGAATAGTGAGTGGAATAAACATTGAACCCTCAATAAATGTAGGCTGCTATGATTTTTAAATGAGTTAAGTACTGGCCAGGTATGATAGGGGGCACCCGGAGTGCCAGCTACGTAGAAAGCTGGGGCAGGAGACTCTCTTGAGCCCAAGAGTTTAAGGCTGTTTGAGCTACAGTGACACAACAGCCCACTAGCCCAGGAGAAAGGGCCAGACCCTGTCTCAAAAACAAATAAATAAACAAAGAAGGTAAGTATTGAAAAAAGGAAACACGTTATAGAGGTCCTGCAGTACGGTGGTGGTGGAAGTGTAGCCGATTAAACAAGCTGAAGAACTATTATACATACTAGGTAAAATTGTATCCTCCCCCCTTCCATCCGTCCTCTCCTTCTGTACCCAGGTCCCTGTTCTGCTCTTTCTGAATTTATTCCACATCACCCCATCCTCCCTCTTTAGCCCCCAATTTAAATCATGATGGTGTTAACCAAAAAAGAGAATATTCTCCCCTTGTACTTTTGTTTTATTTACTGTTTCATCTTCCCTGTCAGCATCATGATAATTCCAACTGGCTGTACTTCAGTCATGGCCAAGTTATGTGGACATAGAATTATTTTTTTAGTAAATCATAGCTGTGTACATTAATGCAATCATGTGCTGGTTTTACATACAATTTGAAATATTTTCATCAAACTGGTGAACATAGCCTTCATGGCATTTTCTTAGTTATTGTGTTAGAAATAGAATTCTTTTTTTTTTTTTTTTTTTT
>NW_003852536.1:2396963-2411623 GCF_000181295.1 Otolemur garnettii
AAAAAAAAAAAAAAATGAACCCCCTTCAGGAAGAGATTTAGAAGTGTGTGCTCACCTATCTGGAGCCTGGGTAGAACGTGGCTACCTGAGGGTGAGTTCCTCTTCCTGTAGGTTGTTGACATTTCCAATCATCAGTGCCATCTAGTTCATAATGCCTGAAGCTTTAGAGCTAAGTGGTCTTCAACTCCTAGGATAGGGGGTTTTATCTCTAGGGCATGGTGCCAGATGTTTGTAATTGCCACAGAAGGCCTAGGGGTCACTAGGACAAACTACAGAGTTCCACATAACCCCGGGCATGACAAAAGTCATCTACTCAATAGGGCATGTTGAGAATTCATTGGATTTTCCATGGAGACCAGAACTTACAGCAAGTGCCATCTTAACATCACCTCGAGAACTTAGAAGAAGTTTACAAAGTACTGTCACATTGTCCTTTAATCTTCACCATAACCCTAGATATGACCATCTCCATTTAATTCAAGAGACTGAAACTTAGGGAGAGGTAAAGTTATTTGCCCAAAGTCAGAATGCTAATGACAGGCTGAGGATTCAACCTTGGGCTAGTCCAGTTTACTGTTTGCTTTATCCAATTTCCTTCTCCCCCCACACCCCAACATCAGTAAAAAAAATACATTCAAAATGTGCAATGAGAACTGGAAAGCCTAACCCTGCGAGTTTGTGACAAGAATCACTGGATTCTTCGTGCTCATTGAAACGGCATTGCCTTCGAACATCCACACCAAGACATGAACTGGGTTTCCAACCCAGGCGAGGCTGTGCAAATGATTCCCAGATGTTGGGAGCTGACTGCCAGCACCCCAATCAGCCATCAGGCAGACAAAGGACTTGTTTAATCAGAAAATGCCCCATTCGATACAGTCCCGTAGCAGGAGATGGAAGAGGGCTGGAAACACTGGTGGTTTTCTTTAGTACAGATCGTGAAGCCAGAGTGGAGTCTGCCAAGCCATGAATGCCACTGCTGTTACTGTGTGCACACCCCAAAACAGAACCATCCTGGGGGTTGCATACTGGATGTTAGGGTTAACTATTTGAGGGGCTTTAGGATTTTTTTTAACACAAGGGATAATCGTGTAGATACTGAAGTATGACCACTTTCTTACCAATACTTTCACTGTCTCTCAGAGCATCTAAGGGTGTACTTCGTGCAGCAAACACCTGAAACTCTTTCTTGGGGCCCTTGAAAGCTCATGGTACTAAATATATACTTGATTGCTTCTCAATGTTTTCCTTTCATATGGCAACTGAGGTAAGTTAAAGTGAGACTATATTCATAGAATGATGATTTCTGAAAATTCCCATCCATATGCATGAGTAAGAGCCTCTTTGCCAAGAAGCCCTGGCATCTTTCCTGAGAAAAGGAAAGCAATGACCTGTCAGGAAGAAATAAACAAGATACCCAGAGGGTAGGGGTTTGGCTTCCAATTGAGGTCTTTAATGCTCTCTGCCATGACACTGCTTAGCTACCAAAAAATAAGGCCTAGCAGGATTTCTATGCATTTGTTAAATATAAGCCCTACCCTGATAATAAGACCTAGTGATGGGCATGGCCATGCAGTATATCTGCATAGCCACACCCTGCATTTCCGCTCCGAGTGGTAAGGAAGACTGGAATACCTTTTATCCACCACAGCTCCTTTCTCCAAGCTGTTCGCACTTACGCAGGTACACATGTGTGCACGTGTGGTAACCGTGGTCGCAGGCATCCTACTGCGCAGCTTGCGAATGACTAGAGGAAAGGAGCTCACACATCACTAGCACCAACCCCACCAACAAGGTCGGCTCCCCCCGTCAGGTTCCAGAAGAAGACGACTTAACTGTATTTGAATAAAGGTAGATTGTTGTATTATACTTAATAAAAATAAGACAGCCCTTGAAAAGAAGCCCTAGTGTGTCTTCTTGAGAAAAAATAAACATAAGACAGTGTCTTATTTTCGGGGAAACACGGTACCAGGGAAGGATGCAGGAATGGCTGGATAAACACCAAGCCAGACTCCAGCTGGGTGCTACTGAGACAAAGATGTCCACTCTGCACAAAGGCACACAGTGGCACCTCGGCTGGGCCAGCCCAGCATTGGCCAGACTTAAGCCCCACTCACTCTTACATTGGGTGCCCCTGTTCCGGGAGCAAATGGCACAATTATGCATGTTGGCCTTGACCACAAGTGTCCCAGGGGAAGCTCAATGGCAGCCTCACCTGCGTGGAAGCCACGGAATAGATAGACAGCTGGGATAGGGAGAAAGAGGAAAGGCATAGACAGCAGTTCAGAATGACACCCTGGAGAGAGAGGGGAACCAAGGGGTGGGGGGGTAACGTACACTTTAGTGAAAACAAAACAAAAAATAGAAAAAATAATAATACAGAGAAGCTCTGTCACACGAGCTCATAAAAGTCCTTAGGCCTTTATATCCTCTACCTAAGAGTCTACTCAAGAATTTTTATAGGGTTTCATATACTTCGTATGATATAAGGCAAAGCTCATAATATTAAGTAAATATTTATCCAAACTGAATAGTCACCAAATGGGAAAATCTAATCATACTCTACTGCACCATTTCATGCTGGAAATTAACTGTCCCCAGCTATAAAAGTGGAGGCAGAGACAACACCTGATCTCTCCATAGCAAATTCATGCCTACGAATTGGACCTTCCGCATCCAGCTCCATTCTTCTCCTCCTAGGTCACTTGAGACCCACTGTGGCGTGTTTGGGATAGTTTTTCTCTGTAATGGTGCTGATGTATTTATAACGGGAACACGCAAGCACCCCTAAAGGGAACTGTATCTGACAGCAGAACAGAAGTGTGAGCCGTTCCACACTCCTTCCCATCCTTCTTTGACTTAATAAACTCCTGGCAAATCACCAAGTCCCACTTTTACGTGTTAAGTGCCCAGGGACCAAAGAAAGCCTTCACTGTGAAGGTTATATATGAAAAGCATTTGCTGGAACCCGCACAACAAGGCGCTATTTGAGTCAGCTGTCAGCAAGAATGTGGAAATAACAGTCATCAAACCAGTAATAGCTGTCCATGCAGTGGCATGTGTATACATAGCGCTCTGAGCGGGTCCCACGGGGGGCTGACAACAGGAGCCGTGTGGTCCTGAAGGCAGGGCCGTCGGCCAGGGGTCAGGCCTCTCTGTCCAGCTTATCCTCTGACCCCAAGACCTGAACAAGTCTTGGTTTTAATGCCAGGGTAACCTTGAGACTCAAGGGCCTGTGGGTCACGTCAGCCATAAATGTCAGTGGTGCACTTAAGAGGCTTGGAGAGATTGAAAGATTGAAGAAATTGTGCAAGAGATGAAGGTAGAAAGAAGACATAATAGTATTCCTGAGAAAAGAATGAGTGTGGGCCGACAGCAAGGAGGTGGAGGAGCTGGTGGGAGGAAATAATGAACAGCATGGCAAGTGAGAAAGAGAAAACAGAGGACGTGGACACCACAGAATGAATTCAAGGCCAATGTTAAATGGAGGTGAAGGTCAAAATTTGCTGTAAAAATTCCAAACCAGCACAGATCTATCTGTCATCAATAGTAAAAAAATTATGTACGGATTGGCATCTTCAAGAGGAGGGTAAGTGGAAGGAAGAGAGAGGGCCAGCAGAGTGTTGGCTGGAGTTAAGCCCCACTCACCCATACAAGTGGGTGCCCACCATCCAAGTACCACGCTGGACCCACGCCATATTTACACTATAAATAGATTACTTGAAAATTTGATTTTAATTTGGTAGAAAGGATGAAAACTAAATATAAAAGCTGTAAACAAAAAATATTCCTGGCTCAGCGCCTGTAGCTCAGCGGTTAGGGCACTGGCCACATACACCCGGGCTGGTGGGTTTGAACCCAACCTGAGCCTGCCAAACAACAATGACAACTACAACAACAAAAATAGCCGGGCATTATGGTGGGTGCCTGTAGTCCCAGCTACTTGGGAGGGTGAGGCAAAAGAATTGCTTAAAGTCCAAGAGTTTGAGTTTGCTGTGAGCTGTGACGCCACAGCACTCTACCAAGGGTGACATAGTGAGACTCTGCCTCAAAAAAAAAAAAAAAAAATTCTAATCAGATATAATGTCTGATGGCAGAGCTCAAAGTCCCTGTGCTCACTATCGCCACAGAGCTGACCACACCCATTCTGCCAAAGCTTGGAATTGTCTTGGAGAGGCTCATGTGATCATTAGCAATTTTTACCATTTTTCAAACACTTGCTCTGAACATAGAATAAAAATCCTCCAGAGGCTCATTTTCCCCGTAAATAAGAAAAACACAATTTGTAATGCTTATTTGGGAAGGAAAATCAATGTGAAGATATAAGGTCATCTGAAAGTTTCATTTTATTTTCCGAGGTTCAATTTTATGCACAATACGAAATCACCTCACTTCAAATAAAAAAGATTTCCCTGCCTCTATGTCCAAAGCTAAGGTTTCACCCAGGAGTTCTTATTGGGTTTCACACCCTTCATATAAGTGTATGAAGGCAAAGATCATACACCTCATACAAGTTACAAAGCAAAGATCATAATTAAGCAAATCTTTCTCCAAAGTGAACAAATGGGGAAAATCTAATCATACCCTACTTTACCATTTCCTATTAATGTGAAAAATCACGTAAAGGACAGTCCTCCATCTGAAGCCTTCTTCAAGTTCAAAGCCAGCACATGATAAACTAACTTGAGGACCAATTTTGCCAATCCCTTTTTAGGTAAACTGTTATTATTTCTTTCCAAAAAAAAAAAGTTTTCTAAATACAGAGCACTGAAATTCTGAAGCAAAGACAGCTACTGTATTTCCCTGAAAATAAGACCTACCCAAAAAGTAAGCCCTAGCAGGATTTCTATGCATTTGTTAAATATAAGCCCTACCCCAATAATAAGACCTAGTGGTGGGTGTGGCTATGCAGCATATCTGCATAGCCACGCCCTGCATTTCTGCACAGAGCAGTAAGGAAGACTGGAATACCTTTTATCTGCCATAACTCCTTTCTCTGAGCCATTTGCACCTGTGCAGTCACAGGCATCCTATCTGGCTAGGGGAAAGTTCAAGCATCACTAGCACCAGCCTCACCTACAAGTTTGGCTCTCCCTGTCAGTTTCCAGAAGAAGATGACTTAACTGTATTTGAATAAATGTAGATTGTTGTATTATACTTAATAAAAATAAGACATCCCCTGAATATAAACCCTAGTATGTCTTCTTGAGAAAAAAATAAATATAAGACAGTGGCTTATTTTCAGGGAAACACAGTATGAAGATGCTGATTACTTAAATTTATAAGGAAATGCTGGTAAGACAGGCAGAAAAGGACAGGACAGATGCCCGGGGCTCCATTCTCTACAGTAGCACATCTCAACTGTCCGTGGTGAAGGACCACTTTTTCCTTTATTTCTAATTGTGCACAAAATACAAGCCCCGACGTTTTATTCTTAGATTCCATAGATGAAGTTACTCTGTCCACAGACGTTTCTATATGTGTCCTCTCAATTTCTATACTTATCCCAGATCAGTAACTGCATGGGGACCAGCACCAGTCTAGAGACCACACTTGCAGGAACCCTGTCCAGAGACATCACTGCTTATTCCATATTGGGAATCTTATTCTATGTGTGTTGAATTTGAGATGCAACACGGTCCACCCAGATCTCTCCCCATAGTGCTGAAAAGCACACATTTAAAATAAAAGCTCCTTCCACAACATACACATATTTCAAAACACACCGTATGCCCTAATAGATACAATTTTAATTAGGCCATCAAAAAATGTTTCAAAAGGATAGCATCATAGAGAGGTAATCACTCAATGTGCCGTAACTAACCTTGTACCTCAGGGAGAGGGCCACACTCTATTCTGGGGCAGAATGAACCACCGCCGAGTTCCCCTCTATTCTCAGCTGGGTGATATCTCCCTTCCAGCAGTAGGTCTCACTCAGACTTGGCCTACCCACGTGGATACTCTACAGAAACCACCACGTCCTCTTTTACACAATTGCCCAAGAGATACTGAGAGCAGCTAGAAAGCAGCCCAGATCCTTCCCTTCTCTAAACTAACCCTGCCATGACATCCTTATCCACACACACTCTAATCACCTCCTAGGCTCTCCTGTGCTTGTGGAAGTTCCTCATAAACCACTCCACCTCTTCATTTCCCCCACCTAAACGGCGTGCACGCAACCTCCCAGGGAGCCTGGCCCCCCCATCAACGGTCTGGGACAACACAGAGGTTTCACGTATAGATGGAGCTAACACAAGCGCCGTCACTGTTGGGTGGCCAAGGTATACATATTTCCTGCTTCTTCCCACACATTCGAGCTGGTCCTAGTGTTCAGAGGATAATAAACAGGGCACCAAAGTACAATCAGACCTTCAAAGCCAATCATCCAGCAAGGCCCAGGTGCTGCCTTTATGGTCTCCTAAACCAGGACATCGGCTCTCAGTTCCTGCTCTCCTAATCAGAGCCCCTTTGCCGTATTTGTGTATTCATGTGGATAGCTAAAAAGCCATGCCATATTCCTTCTTAGTGCCACACTGGCTAAGGCCACATCGAATCCACATGTGTACAGTACTTTCGTAATTTTCCATCCTCTTATTTTAACCTGACAGCCACCTTGCAGAGTCGATACTATCCTCATTTTATAGATATGGAAACTGAGGCAGAGCTGGACCTTAAGCCCAAGGAGGCTTCTCATCTCATGCCTGCTGCCCCTGTGTCCTCAGGAGCTTGCAAATCTTAGGGAGAGAAAGTTTTCAAAGTTCCAAGCACACGAATCAAATTAAAAAAAAAAAAAAAGATGAGTCATAGAGAAAAAAGCGGAGAATCTAGTTTCTATTTCTGGCTTTGCTATTGACTAACTCGTAGCTGAAGTTGCCAGGTCCTCAGTTTCCTCATTCATAGAATAAGGAGGTCGGGTTAGACAATCCCTGAAGTGCTTTCCTGCTCAGCTGTTCTCTGTCTCCTGCTCCGTCTCCACCAGGTTGCTAAAATTAGGCAGAAAACATTGTTGAAATACCTTTCTTTTTTGTTTCTTGTGTTTTTAAAGTTTCCAAGATTAGCTGAAGAGTATTTGGTAACTCTCCAGCTAGACTTTCAAGGAGGAAAAAAAACAACTGCCGTCTATTTAATGACCAGTTTTTAAGCAGGTCGTTTTCTGTAACAAGAAGATAAATCTGGAAACGCCAGCCCTAGAGCTGTACCCATAAAAGCCTCATCCTGAGGAAGCCCATCTCTACAGCCATGTATTCTTCAAGCAGTGGTTTTCTACCCAGGGGACATTTGACAATGTCTGAGGACATTCTGGGTAGTCACAGGTGGGGCAAAGGCATTTGGCCAGTAGAGACCAAGGCTGCTGCCACCATCCTTACAACACACAGCGCAGTTCTCATAATAAAGAGTTATCTAGTCGAAAATATCAGCAGGGTCAAGGTCGAGCAGCCCTGTCTTAGAGAGAAAAGTTAACGAATGACCGTAGTTCAACTGGTCCAAGTGAGAAGTTAACCGCACGGGCTCACCCCAAAGTAGCAAGGATCTGAACACCTCTCTTACCGTGCGAAGAAGGACGCAGCCACGGAGGTGCCTGTGGTCGTCTCGCTGGCCACGCAGGAGCCCTGGGAGGCCGGGACGCTGCTGGCGGAGGGCTTGTCTGCATTGTAGCGGTTCAGCGCGGCTTCTGTCAGCCCCTCCCGGCCACTCTCTGTCATCAGCTGAGAGATCTGACAAGGAAAATGGATACTGGGCTCATTACCTGTGGCTCACTGCATTTCCTGACCACGGACAGCATGTCTGTCTTTGGGTGAGGGAGCCAAAAGCATGGGAAAGGGAGAGAAAATGTGTACGTCCCTCCTGCATCACTTACGTGGGGGTATTTACGGTTTCTAAAAGGCTATTTTCCCCCATTTTACCTGGGATAGCTCCTCGTCTTCATTAAAAATAATGGAATAAAATCGCCCCTTGACATTGTAAGTTTCAATTATGTCTGTGTCTCTCCTCCCTTCGGAGGGGAATGTGTGGACCATTATCGACACACTTTTTGCAGCCCAAGACCGGCAGAGAAACATCAAACTAATGCTGATGTCTTACCAGGAATGGCCCGAAATGCTCTCAAAGGAAGGGGAAGTTAGGCTGCTAATGAACAACATAAGGAATTAAACACAAGTCTATTTGATGGTGGTGATTAGCTGTGGGAAGTCAGCAAAGCAGACAACTTAGGGAGCCTCCCAGAAACAGATCAAGCCACCGTGAACTACCAGTGGTTATGCCGGGGGGTTGGGAATCAGGGTGTCCAACCTTTTTTCTTTCCTCGCACCCACTGGGAAGAATAAGGTCTGTCTTGGGCCTAACGTTACATACACTAACCAAAGCTGATGTGCAAACAAGGGCCCGTAAATACTTTTTGTGATATCTGATACTACAGATAAGCAAAACCTCAAACAATCTGCACACACACACACACACACACACCCAGCTGCTGGTTGGACACCATGGAGGCTTCAGATCATTTCAACAGACTTCATTTTCCTGCTGGTTCATTGAGATTAATGGCTTCCGTTTTATTTGAGATGATCGCCCTTTAGAGCAGAAGTTCTAGTGGGTCCATTTTGCCTAAATCTGCGTAGTAAGCTGTGAACAACTATACTTCTGGGCAAAATGAGATTCTTGTGTAGAAAGATACTTTTGGAAAATGCTAATCCCGTGACAAATGTGAGAATTAGGTGAGCAGAGTCTAAGTGTGCGAGGCAGAATACATGGTATTTTAAAACTTCAGTCTTTGTACAAAGAGGGGAAAATGTTATGTTAAAGAAAAAGAAAGAAACTTTACTTTAAAAAAATGTCACCCGCCTGCTCAAAAGCTTCATGGCTAAGTGGAAAATGTTCCTAATCACCTAGAAACTACAGCTTCAAGAAAGCGAAGATCCGGAACAGTTTCAGTTTTGTAACTGAGCAGGCCGGTCGGCCAGGGAGAGAATCCCACTTGCTAACCTTTGAACGTAAAAACATTTGTACTTTTCATTATTGGCCGACTAGCCATCGCTCTGAGTGCCACTGACGTGGAATTTTGCTCTGCTTAAATTCAAGTTCTCACTTGGAAGGGCGTGGCTGAAATTCTGCCACACCCACGAATTTCAGGGGTCAGCTGAAATTCTGCCAGCACGCAATTTCTTATTCTCATTCATTCAACACGTTGTAAGGAAACTTGACCCGAGTAAGAGAAACTGGAGAGAAGGCCGCACAGGCAGGCGAGAGCCTGAAGGACATTCCCTGCTCACTCTGCACAGAGCCCACTCCGCCTCTCCCTCTGCTTCATGGGGTGTGGGCTCCCCTCCCGTAGCTGCTACTGTCCCAGAGGAATGAGGCAGGCAGAGGGGACAGCTGAAAGAACTGGGGGACTGAGGATGTAACTATGAACACTGCTATCCCCACTAAATAGCATTCATGAAGCTCCAGGTGGGACACAGTGCCACGCTGCACAATGTTGAACACTAAACAAACCTCCCTCCGAAATTCATGGCACATCCAGAAGCTACGATCGAATATCGCATCTGACTGTGACATACCATGAGGTTTGAGAAAAGCTAGTAACCCAGTCAATGAACATGGCGCTCACTTTGCTACACCTTATATACTCTGACGGGCTTACTAAGGCTGCTCTCATCTGAACTTCTGTTTGTGCTGTTTGCTTCTCACTATCGTATTTCTAACCCAAAGAAGGGAGGGAAAAGAAGGGAACCCTTTTGTTTCCGAACGTGTACACTGTTCTTGCAAACCCCGAAAAAAGCCGCCAGGACGTGTGTGGTGAAAGGCAAGAAGCTTAACACAGAATCGCTTAAGAATTAGTTGTTTCGAGAAAGAATCATGGAATGTTTTAGAGCTAGAAGGGATTTTGAAGGTCATCATCTTCACAATTCTTAGATAAGACACCTAAAGACCAGAGAAGTATAGGCTTAGCACTCTGGGAGCCTGATGCAGGAGAATCACTTGAGCTCTGGCCTCTGTTAAGGTGCTTGAACCCACTTCCTGCTCCTTCTGCCACAGGGCCTTTGCACATGCCTTTTCTCTCCACCTCAAATGCTTCTACTTTTTCTTCAGATCCAAGTTCAAACATCATGTCCCCAAAGAAGCCTTCTTCCAGCCTAGAGTTCCTCTGCTGGATGCTTTTATAGAACTGCAATATTTCCCTGCAGTATCTTAACTTTGATTCATATTACACATTTCATGGTAGGTCATTTTCTCCCACTACACAAACTCCCTGAAGTAGGTCTAGGGCTGGTTTGCCTACCACCATATGCCAAGTGCAATGCCTGACACCTGAAGTAGGTCTAGGGCTGGTTTGCCCACCACCGTATGCCAAGTGCAATGCCTGACACCTGAAGTAGGTCTAGGGCTGGTTTGCCTACCACCGTATGCCAAGTGCAATGCCTGACAGACAGAGATGTTCAAATCTCAGCTATTCTTACTTTCTAAATTTTATTAATTCTGTTAAGCAAAATGACATTTTTTATAATGTTTCATCACATTCCTATTTTGATTGATTACTAAGATATGACAATGTTTTCTCCTGTCCTCATTACTGTCACAGGATATTATTTTGGCTCCACTATGTGACAATCTGAAGATCAAGAGGTGCCTTTTTTTCAGTCTCCTAGTTCATCTGTTCATTCATTGTTATCAACAACCAGGTATCGGGAGCTCAGTATGCGCCAGGCCCTGTGACAGGCACATGTGCAAATGGTTCTTAGCGTCTCCTGCATCTTCATCATCGACTTCTTTCTGTTTTCTTTTCAGTTGTATAAAACCCATTGCAGTCAAAGTCTTACACACAGTGAGTTCATAAGCCAGCTGTCCAAAGCCACTTCTGTTATCTGGGTTTAGCTATATTGTCATACACGTAATTCTAAAAACAGAAGAGCTAGTACTCTCAGTAAAAGTATATCTAGCTGCTTTAATGTAACAATTAAAATCTTATCAGCTGTCGATGATTCTGGGAGACAGGGCACCTCCTTGTAGATAAACTTATCAGTTTTCATATATGCACTGGGCATGGAGACCTAGCAAGTGCAGAGTTTTCTACCAAGGTACTGTTTTGCTTCTTACCTAAAACGTACTCTTCTTCAACCCAGCAAACTGCCCTCTAGGACGATATCACAGGTTACACGTGAATTATCTCATTCATCAGAGAAACAAATAATTACCTACTGGATGAGATTTAGCTCAGAAAGAACTGCTCCTCTCCAATTCTTCCTGTGGTTCTCTGAAACAGTCATCATTTGTCCCTGAATTGTTCTTATGTCAACCACAGAAGGTTCGTAAGCCATATCTACGACAATTACATCATCCTTAACAGGATAAAGGATGCCCTTATGTCCACCCCCTTCAAGGCTGATCAGCATCTCAGGAGATTTCAAAGAAAGCTAGATAGAAAAAGTCAGAGTCAGCCACCAAAGACCTGCGTTCTCTAAAATAGTGTGTGCGTATAGAAATATTATCTGAGACTTGGTAATGGAGAAGCCTTCAACATACGTTTTTAGCCCAATCTTTAGGTTAAAAAGGACCTCAGTGGGCACCAAGAAGGAGGGGTACGCATTCCCCTGCTCATTTCCCTGGGGTGAGCGTGCAGTGCCGGGCCTGGGGAGGGGATGTGCTGGGGCTTGGTCGCTTCCCACCAGCTGCAGCCCTGGTCACACCAACACGAGTGAGCTGCCGCATACCTCGGGCCCTCACTGTGAACTCCCTCAGTTCAGCAGCCTCTCTACCCAGAGCTGGTTCTCAGGACTGGCAGGCCATTGTACTCCCTAAGGGATTTGAGGAGTTTGCAATCCATGACACTGGACACGCCACCTACCCAACAGCTCCCCTTCTTCTCTTGGCTTCTAAATTTTATCACAGGGCTGTGGTCTTTCCCACCAGTCAGTAGGACCCTTCCCTCCCACCACACTTCAAAAACAAGTCTCTGTAAGAGGGGCCTGCCTTTGCCCCTAGCTATACTAAACATCCTGTTCTGTATGTAAACACCTGCCCAAAGCCTGGGCTCCTCTGACTACACTAGGTGAGGGAAAGAGTTCTAGAGAACCCCTGCCGCTTCCCCAGCCATGTCCCCAGCTCCCCGGCCAGGTGGGTGGTCTGGAGACTAAGCTAAGGGTGGGCTTCAGCCCATGCCTGCAGAGCCCCCACTGCAGTCCCGAGATGGTCACTTACAAAAACTGGATTCCAAGACAGTTCAACCACTCTGTGGGAACCAAGGGTGGGAGAAACTAAGCCATTTCCCCCAGGGGAAACCCAGCTAGTAAAAGGAGCCCAGAGCAGAGCGCCAAGCTGTTTGATGGGTTTTCACATGCATTCTGCCCCGAGGTTTAATGTCCCTTTCCTGAACTCTTCTCCCTCCAGGACCACTTCCCAGCTCAGCCTCTCCCAGCGCCCCCTCCCCCAACCCACTATGGAGAACATCCCCCAGACAGCAGGAGTTCTCTGGGAACTTGAACTTCACCACATAATTTTGAATCAAGAGCTTCATTTTTAAAGGGCTGTGGTTGAACGCTAAGCTTTTTAGACTGTTATGAATTTATATCTCTGGCAATACTGTGACATAACACGACTCTTCCTGATTCAACTCAGGTTCGAAAACCTCAAAACGATCATCTAACACATTTGGGAAACCTAAAATCCTTGTGGAAAGGACTCGTTGCCTCGCTTCTGTGTGTGTGTCATTGTCACCGTCTAAAAGCAGCAGCTGCAAAACATTGGACAGTCCCACTCACAAGCTTTAGGGGACTAGATTTTTAATCACAGGATTTTGTCTGGTTTAATTCTCATTAAAACCTGCTTTCAACTCTCCGTCTTGGCTCCACGGGACCATTTCGCTACTTCATAGCTTCTGTTACTTTCCAGGGGTGGAAAGTACTTGGTACCCCTTAGGTGGTGGTAGGGGTGGTAACATGAATTCAGGGTGCCAGTAAAAGGGTCCAGGCTGCAGGGAGAGGGTGTACGCGTGTATCTGTACAGGGGCGAACACGTGTGTGCATGTGTGTACATACGGGGTCCTCAATGAATGTAAGATCCCCCCTCCATTCCATGTGCAGTGGGAGCTTCTTCCCAGACGTCATAGAAATAAAACTTCTCTCTGTATTTTAACCTTGGCTAAGACTCATGCCTTTCGACCACATTTGAATTTCTGCACAGATACCTCAGTCTGCAGGGCTTGGTCCTTGTCCCCAAAGAAACAGTGAATCTTAAATCTGGTTACGATCTTGACCACAAAATCAAAACAAAGGATATTTGGTTCTTATAAACGCCACTTCCACATGGCAAACTGCAATTTGTCAGCCATTGACCTTGAACTTCCCCACCAAAGGAAGGACTCTGAGAGCCAGCGGAGTGTGTCAGCATGTGGGTTCATCATAAATGGCATTACTGACCCCGAAAGCCACCTCCCCCTGACTCCACCAACACAGCAGAGAATGCCACACAGTTCCCATTTCCTGTGTAGGGCTGGCTACGGACAGCAAATGCTTCCTACTCGGTCTTTAATTAAGTACATTTAATAACATTTGCCCCCCCATCCCAGAAAATAACATGTAATGACATTTTCTCGTACACAATTAATATCTTACCGTCTTGGGACATCTTTTATTGTTATCTGTTAGTTACGCTGTTACTTAATGTCTTTTAGGGTTTTGTAAACAGTGGGTGCTTAATAAATATTTTTCATCCACCTTAGCACAAATCAACTCACAATTATCTTGAAAAATATTAGTCAAGCTCATTTTTAACTGTTGGCATTGGCTCGGGAGGCCTCTATGCTGTCTGGTGTTCTGCTCTTGAGAAGCAGAGCACCAGAATGTATTTCTATATATACTCTGTAAAATCTAAATTAAGCAATGAAATCTGAAAAGGAAAAGACCAAACAATGCATCCTGGACTGAAGATAAACAACGCATAGCTGCTGCGCAGATGTCTCAGCGCCGTCCCATGGATCCCGGGAGGGGGACAGTGGACAGAAGGCACGTCCTCCAGCAAGCACAGTGCAGGGACCTGGGCCCGCATCAATCCTGCTTAGATTTTACTCATGTCAGAGAGAGAGAAAAAAAAACCCAAAAAACTGTATGTCCCCTTCTGTATATGAGCCTTGATTGCAGGAGTGTCTCAGTCCCCACACTGAGTCACTTCTGGAGCCAATCATTAATGTATAAGGCAGAGGGGGCCCCATGGAGTAGCTGCCACTTGGCCACCCCAGACTCTTCCTTCTGGACCTAGGACAAGCAGCCCGGAAGGTCCCTCACTCTGACAACCACCCACCCGCCTGGGAGCCACTCCCCCAGGGACCGAAAGGCTTCATTATGAGTAATGCTGACTTCAGCCTTGCAGGCAGAGAAACAAAGAGATGACACCCTGGGGAAGGAAGCCTGGGGATGCTCCCTAGCCTGGGACTGTTTCCTCTCCCACAGTGTCTCTGTTTGTGAGTGTCCTCAGGACCCTTGCTCTCTGCCCTCACCAAGTCAGTCCTCACGCCTCTCTCCTTTCCCCTTCCCTCTCCTTCCCTCCATCCTGACCCCAGGTGCGGGCAAACTTGTCCATCCTGTTTAGACTTTAATCTCAGCCTGGTGTCTCTTCTCTCCCTGGACACCAAAGCTACCCAGAACTGCAAGACAATTTTTTTTTTTTTT
>NW_003852536.1:2412325-2416152 GCF_000181295.1 Otolemur garnettii
GCTCAATGCAATCAAGCTGTGGGCTTAAAAATGGGCACGATGGTAAATTTCAGGGTATGCATATTTTTCAATAAAATCATAGCTGTGTGCATTAATGCAATCATGGGGTACAGTGTGCTGGTTTTATATACAATCTGAAATGTTTTCATCAAACTGGTCAACACAGCCTTCACAGCATTTTCTTAGTTATTGTATTAAGACGGTTATATTCATATTTTATCACAACAAAAAGGGAAAGAAAAAAATCCTACAACCCCCCTTTTAACTCTCATCCCCTGGTGGCACCTGCTTAGCCATTTTAGAGAGGGCGGCCCTGAGGACTATCAGTGGTGAGGCCTGAGTCAGACTGGGGGGCAAGGACCTGAGGTTTCTCTCCTCCACAGACCCAAGTGCCCTCGGTACCTTTCACGACCCACCTCGCCGACTCACCAGGCCAGCAGGAGGAGGGGACCAGGAGGGAAGGAAATGCAGAGGGGAGATGGGCTGCAGGCAGCCCTCACACAAATTCACCTCTGCGATCCTTTGATTTCTTTGCACTCACATAAATGAAATCCCCTCATTCCTTATCTCCCTGGGGCCTGCCAAGTCACACCTGAATAGTCCCCTAACATTCTTTCCACAACTGGCTTGATTCGGATCCCTCCTCGGGCTCACAGTTTACATTCAGGCATTTAAATAGGACGTTTCGAAAATGGGTGGAGGGAGGGCGATTGAGGGGATCACGCCTATGGTTTATCCTATGGGGGTACACGTGAGTCTCTCTAAATGTAGAATATAAATGTCTTAACACAATAACTAAGAAAATGACATGAAGACTATGTTAACCAGTTGGATGAAAGTATTTCAAACTGTATGTAGAAACAGCACTCTGTACCCCATGATAGTATTAATGTACACAGCTATGATTTAATAATTAAAAAAATAATAATAATAAAATAAATAGGACGGTTCTTTTCCCCACTGCTCTTGGCACGCTATTCACAAAGTGTCGGCAGTTCCTCCCTCACTTGAAGCTTGCCCCAGGCCTGGCCCAGTCCTCACAGCTGGCGGGGACACAAATCACCTCTGAGACTCTGAGGCTGGCCTTGAGTCAGACAGATAAACTCCTCCTGCTCTGTCCAACCCCCCGCCGGCACCCCCGGGCCAAGATGAGATTCTCATGTCCCAGGGCTGGACGTGTGATTACCCGTATTATCTTAACTTGCCTTGGCTATAAATTTTATTAGCGGCCATAAAATTATCCATCCACAGCATTTGACTCAGTGACCTCTCGGAAAAGAGAATCCCACAACTGGCGAGCACAGGGCCTCGGAGAGCTGCCTTTGCTTCACCCCCAATTTATAGCCTTGCCTGTGCCCTGCGAGCCGAGACTCTGAGACTCAGCAAATAGAAGAGGCTGCTCACATTTCAAGATACCCGTTATCAGGGCTCAAATCTGGCCCCTCAGCACCTGGTAACTGTTGTCTTTTCTTCTTTGTGTTGCTAGAAGGTAGAGGGGCAGGGCCAGCTGCCTGCTTTAAGAAAGACCCAGATGCAGCAAGAAGCACGAGGCCATCTGCATGTCTGTTTTGGACCCTTCCCTTTGATTTTTAAGTTCCAACATGTGCCCCTTTAAGGTAGAGATCACATTTTTTTTAAAAGAATCTCTTCTAACAGATGAGAGAGTCTTACCAATCGCACCTGTAGTATTTCTACATATGCATTTTAATTCACCATGTAGGTTGTGTTGAATCACAACCACTTTGACTACTTAATCCTCAGTTATGTTTTGTGGGGTGGTTTCAGGGACATGGTCAAGGGCAGATGGAAAGATACAAGAAGTCCAGCCAACCTGATGGCGTCAGCTGCAGCCTGAGAGAACTCGGAGGAACTGAAATCAGGAGTCCTCTGAGATCAACACCAAAATCATTACAGTTCTGAGCATGTATCATGAGCCAGGTTCTGTTCTAAGAGTTTTTTTTGTTTGTTTGTTTGTTTGTTTTTTGTGCAGTTTTTGGCCAGGGCTGGGCTTGAACCTGCCACCTCTGGTATGTGGGGCTGGCGCCCTACTCCTTGAGCCACAGGCACCGCCCCTGTTCTAAGAGTTTTATATGTATTGTCATATTCAACCCTGGCAATAGCCCTATAAAGTAGGGATAACTATTATCAAATAAGAGCTTAAACTCTGCCACATGGAAAGAGCCTGGGACCAGTAATGTACCAGCTTGGTTTCTTTCTGTCCTTGAGCAGACACTGTGCAGACCCCACCGTCACCCAAAGGACGTGCAACTCCTCCATAGGTCTCCCCCTCCGGGAAATGTACCAGCAGCAAAGATTTGATAAGGAAAAGAGCAAACGATCATATGAATCATTTCTTAATATGCACGATAGGCTCTACTCTCTCCAGTGTTTTGTGATTTTTAAGATCAAAGGAAAATAAAATCAAATGGTCTGGATCTTAATGAAACGGATTTCACTTTCAATCTGCAACTGAGCAAACTCAGACTGAGGTGCATAGTCAAGATTAAATCTCAACCCTGACATCAGGGACGGGCCAGAGGCTACCCCTAGGTCAGGCCCTGTGTTTCTTCACGTACTGAATCACCCAGAGGCTGCTCTTCCACTGGGGGGAGGTTGGCATTCTTTCCTACCCCAAATGGTTAACCAAGAGCCAGTCCCCCCAGCAAGTACCTGCCCACTGTTCCCCACACGGAGTGATCAGGGCCACCTGCCTCCATCCTTCTCCAAAATTATCCCTGTGCTATCAGAGCATCTCTTTTGTTTTGTAACTGCCTGTCACTGGCCTCTCTCCGCAACTAGAGGATCCAGGACCGTCTGTTCTCAGCATTACCAGTGTCCAAACACGCAGCGTATCTAACAAACACATGAGTTCAAACATTCATTCACAGACACGTGCAAACAAAAATGAACTTCATTTAGTTGGCTTTGGGTTGGTTGCCAGAGTTTTGTTTGTCTTCAAACGTGAAGAAGTTATTTCCGTTTCGTTTTTTAAAATTACGAATAGGATACAGAAATCTTTATTCAATAAAAACAGGTGTTTTAGCATATACTCAACTCAATACTCAATTCATATACTCAATTATCAACAGGGATAATAAGACAATCGCCGGGGTGGGGGAAAGAAAGGAAAAACAAGGAACAAAGAGGGACAAAGGAACAGAAGGAGGAAGAAAAAGAGAAACCCCGAAAGAAATTTACATAAAAAGACGAGAAAAGAGAGAAGACACCAGTGATCCTCTTCTCAGTGGGTCTCAGTGTACGTGTATGACAGCTAGAGGTGGACAGCTGGAATTCTCTGGAATACAGGGCAAGCAATCATAGGAATACGGTTTCCAGGAGAGGAGGAATCAAGCCCAAAGGCTGAGGTCCCATCACCCTGGCCCCGCTCTCCCTGCCCCACCCTTGACTTTCAGCTGTCCTCTGGCTAGAAAGATCAAAGTGTACGAACTAACGAACGATGCATTCCACAAAATGGAGCCATTCTCTTCCTTGTTTTCCATTTATTAATTAAAAAAAATAGTTCTAACCTTTGAAGAAAACAGCTTGGAATTTTTGAACTCTCTGAACACTTGCTTTAAGGAACTTCTACAGAACGGCACTGTTTGTTAGTTATGCTGCCAAGGGTAAACGCAATGAGATTAAGGGACCGAACATTAGATTAGCTGGAACTGATGCAGCATTCAATTCTAATACAGATGATGGCCTTTTCCATCTATGTTTAATCTGTCATGTTTTTCTTGTTTGTAGAGGTCATCATCATGCATCTCTAACGAGCAGTCCCTTCCCAGGGTCTGTGTCACCGTTCTTCCCCTAGGTCTGGGCTAATG
>NW_003852536.1:2416631-2419424 GCF_000181295.1 Otolemur garnettii
CTTCTTGTTTGGGATCCTTCAAGGAGACTGACAGCTCTGGGGCTGGCTCTAGATGGCATGATGTACCCTGCTCTGTTCTGCTCAACCCCATATTACAGCCACGAAGGAGGGACGTCTAATTTGGTGACATGCTGGACCAAATTGAATTACCACTATAATCCCAGTGCCTAGCAAAGGGTGTGGCAGGTATTGGGCCCTGGCTGAATGTTGCATTGAATGATAAGAACTAATTCTAGGCTTGGCTTGGTTGAAGCAACATGGGAGGTTTGGGGCAAGGCATTTCCCCTCTCTTAGCCCCAGTTTTCCCAGCAAAAGGAGACTCTTAAGACTGTGTCTGAGATGAGATAATACAGCTGAATATGCCCTGTGATTCCTAAAGTCACAATCAAATAGAAAGCAGGAATGTTTAGAAAAATCCCAATTACAGCTTTAGAATATACCCCTAATTGAACATTTGAGCAGCCTTTGTCTACAAACAGGCAAACACATCGATGACAACAAAAACATTCCCCCTCCGTGGTCCCAAACCACCAATGATGAACAGAAACTGATTTTCAGAGTCAGCAGATTGTTCAGAGTAATTCAGTGGTTCCGGGGTGTCCAACCTGCAACCCAAGGGCCACATGCAGTTATTCAATGACTATTTTGCTTGTCTGTGGTGTCAGATATCATGAAAAGTATGCATGGGCCTTTGTCCCTTTTTTTCTGCTCACCAGCTGTTGTTAGTGTTGGTGTAATTAACACGTGGCCCAACACAACTCTTCTTCCAATGTGTGGCAGAAAAGAAAAAAGGTTGGACACGGCATGTGGTTCCAGTTTTGACTTCATCCCAAACTTCATGTCTTTTGTTTTCCAGCTGCACAAATGCCAAACCTTCCCCAATCCAGAAAGCAACCGAAGAAAAATGGAGCAGGAAAAAATCCTTAGATATATTCTAGCGTAACTTTCATAGGTAAACCCGAAGATGCTGAGGCCTGAACTGGTGAGGTGAGTTACCCCAAATCCCACATCCAGTTTGTGCGACAGCCAGTTAACTGCAGCACTTATTCACACATATCAGAAAACCAACAATAGGAGAGCCAAATTCTAAAATGACTGAAAATCCCCGAAGTACAGAATAGAAGAAAAAAGAGTCATTCTCCGCAGGTTAGCAATAAACCAGGGGCTCCGCTCTACCCAAATGACCAGCTGCGCGACCTTAATAAAGTCAATTAACCTCTCAGCATCTCAGCTTCCAAAATCAGAGATCTGCCATACGGAATCTTAACTAAAGACACTCGCGAGCAACCTTCTCCTCAAATAAAAATGGCTTAAGGATCAAAACCAGTGCTAAGCCTCTAATTGCAAACCTGCGCACATCTAAAACCATCTTGTGAAGATGCTTAAAATGGTTCTGTCTGTTCCCTTCCGAGTTTAGGGTTCTTTGCTTTATAGACCTGATAATCTAAACTTTCATACCATTCCTACATGTCCGGAATTTGAACAACACATTGTCAGAGTTAATTACTGGGAAACTCTGTTTCATTAATCCTAATTAGGACTGATCCTAATCCCATCACCAGACCCATGGCAGGCTTCACAGCTGACAGTTTCCTAAATTGGTTCACCCAGTAGCTATGGATTATTCATAAAATATACTTATTTATACGTGGGTATCTTCGTTTTGTATTTCCCTAGTAAAAATATCATTAAGGTTGTTTTTAAGCAATTTAAATAATGTTTGAATAGTTCCTAAATCCATCCTTAACCTTGAATTCTCAAATTGAGGGACATTTAAAAATTCTGGACAGCATGATTTTTAAAACTAACCTCCAAGATTACTTTTTTGCTGTTGTCAGATTTCTTAAGACTATACTGTATATATTGAACCCACCACCTCCAGGATACGGGGTCAGCGCCCTACTCCTTTGAGCCACAGGCGTCGCCCAAGACTATACAATATATTTTTAGTGCTCATCCTTCGGCTTTTTGCATTATTAGCAAGAGACAAAGATCTTCTGTGCGAGGTGATACCAGAGAATTGTACGATCTCAACGTGTTCACTAAATAAATATTCTGCTCTTTTTGTCCGGCTGTGGCGGTAACGTTCCATCCAGTGTCCTAATTTCTTGGTTCTGCTCAAATTTCTCCTCTGTTCATTTAAGATGTTGGTTTTCTCTTCTTTTGTGCACGCTATGGCTTTTCCCAAAGCCCGGCTATACTTTCCACTTGTTAGAACTTTATAATACGGGTCAGGCCTAGTGAAGTCAATACCAGCTAGCTTATTGTGAGCGTATCTAACTAGATTCCCCAGCTCACAGACCAGAGCCAGCGAGATTGGCATTCCCCAGCACCTCGGGGATCCCAGCCAGCGTGCTTTATTCTCTCACAGAGTTGGACCTGGGAGTTCATCTCTTCCATACCTGCCCTTTTGTTACCAGCCTTGAGTCCCTGGAGTCTGCTCTTTAAAACAGAGCCAATCTTTGGGGATTCTTGCCTTTCATACACACTTGAAAAGCTATTCATCGAATCCTGAGTTAAAAGACTCTACCCTGCATTAAAAAAAAAAAATCAGTCTTGCTACAGTTCCCCCAAACTGGATTATACTCTGAACAACCTTTTGAGAGAAAGTAACAACAACAACATCTCAGCTCGGTCTGTCGTCTTTCCTCACTGGGTCGGCCCCCAACCTCCCGGACCCAAACCAGGATTCTCCCCTTAACACAGAACCCCTTGAAAGTCTGCAGTGTCTCCATGTATGTGGGGCAGCCGTGCAAACCCATCTGGCCTCTCAGATCCAGAGTCTGGAATCAA
>NW_003852536.1:2419602-2422090 GCF_000181295.1 Otolemur garnettii
AGGAAATCAATCTTGCCATTAGAGTAACTTTTATTACTCTGAATGGTCCTCTTGGAGTAAGTATTGAAAATTATGCTATTTAAAATTCTACAGGGCTCACTACCAGCAGAATCATAAAATGTTGGCAAGAGTGAAAAAACATGTACACATGTAGTTAGCTTAAGATTTAGTGGCGTTGTATTTTTTCCAGAGCCTGAGATGAGGCCAAAGTAAAGAAATACAGATACAAGCAGGAGCGTGGGTGAACCCCCGCCCACACTCCCTGCACCTGCTCTTCCAACAAGCAGACAGTTCCAGTGGCGTCTCTGGAAAAGAATGAAAACTACTCCTCTGGGGGGAAGAATGCTAAGGAATCATTTATGAAATATACAAAGACACATTTGAGAATCCAGGGACCATGCCCACTAAGGGAAAAAACAAAATACAGAAACTCAAGTTAGATTAGTCCTAAAGGGAACCCACCCAAACAGTGGGGGCAGAGATGATGGGGGCTCCTTCCTTCCACAGACCTTTAAGGAACATCTGACAGGACCTAGTGGTTCACGCCTGTAATCCCAGCACTCTGGGAGGCTGAGGCAGTGGATTGCTTGAGCTCAGGAGTTTGAAACCAGACTGAGCAAGAGGGAGACTCCATCTCTAAATATAGCTGAGTGTTGTGGAGGGTGCCTGTAGTCTCAGCCACTCGGGAGGCTGAGACAAGAGAATCACTTGCGCCTAAGAATCTGAGGTTGCTGTGAGCTATGACACCATAGCTCTCTATGAGGGTGACAATGTGAGACTCTGTCTCAAAAAAAAGAACAACAACCAGGCACGGTGGCTCACATGTGTAATCCTAGCACTTTGGGTGGGAGGCTGAGGCAGGTGGATTGATTGAGCTCATGAGTTCAATACCAGCCTAAGCAAGAACAAGACCCCATCTCTAAAAACTAGCTGAGTATTGTGGCAGGTACCTGTAGTCTCTGAGGGAAGAGGATCACTTGAGCCCAAGAGTCTGAGGTTGCTGTGAGCTATGACACCACGGGACTCTACCCAGGGTGACAAAGTGAAACTCTGTCTCAAAATGAACAAACAAACAAACAACAACAACAACAACAACAAAAAAAAACACAACCAGCCAGCTGCCTAGGATGGCTACCAAAAGGGGGAGATGTAGCAGGCGCCCAGAGGAAACTTTTTTTCAAACAGGAGTTTTGGGATGTGTTAATACTTCTAAAGTCTCAAACCTAAACCACAGTGGTGCTCTAATCACTGACCTGTAATTCCATTAGTGTCCCGGACTGACCTCAGCCTAGATCATGCACCATGCTTGCCCTTCCTCTTCCTCTTAGTTGGTTTCCGTCCAAAACAGCCCTCGGGGTTACCTATCTATAACAATCACATTTCAAACACAACTGAAAATATCTCTTGCTATTGTTCTCCCACGGACATTTATACGAGTCAACTCCTGCCTCCTGAATTGAGGTTCAGCAGTGATGCTCCAGCTAGATTACAAACCATCAGTTTTTAACTAGTCATTGGGAGGGAAAAGGCAGTATTTATGAAAGATGCTTTATCTTCAAATTCTAGCAAAACTTCCCTCCCATCCAGATCCCCGTGGGGATCCTTTGCCAGAGTCAAGGGTCAAACATAAAAAGGCAGCACTGGGAATGGGGAGGCGTGGGCTCTTTCTGCAGCGGGCCTGCCAGACCCCACAGACAGAAGGCACTCAGATGAAGGCACCCTGTTTAAAGGAACTTTGTTCTGCTTGTGCTTTGTTTAAATCCCAGAGTGGGCGATGACCCACAATCAGCCACTTGAAGCTTTTTTCCTCTGTAATTCTCCAGCTGAAATACAGTATGTGGGAATTCTTTCAATAGGAGCTATGCAGGCCTTTTCAGAGACCACATTTGAATACTCCTGCAGTTACCAGCGGGGAGGAGAGCGGACAGCAGCCTATCCCAGTCTTACCCCACAACGCTGGTCAGCCCTTCTGCGGGGAAGTCTCAGCCTTCTCAGCCCACAGGCCAGGAGCCCCAGCCTGGCGAGGCCCGACCCTTCCTCTTGACTGCTACTGTTTGCGCTTATCTATTGGAAGCTGGAACAATAAGAACAAACTCAGCTAAACTAAATTGGTCCTTTGTCTGCCATTACCATAAAAATTTTATGTAGGAACTAATAAAAACATGCTCTATGTGCACAGTAACATGGGTTTATACAAGCAATAACATCCAGCAAGTTATATCCATAAATTCAGTGATAGACACTCAGGAATAAATATTTTATCTGTCCCGATGTTTTTTATTGGAAGGAAGGTGTGAACACAGATGTGCCTGGCTGATCCGTGGCTTCCAAAGGCTGCTAAGTCCCCCTGGCTGCTTCCTCTGTGAGACCCAAAAGTCCTTTCAGAAGTTTCCGGATAATTTTAGAACTCTTTATTAAATCAGACCTACAATGCACATAAAACAGAAAGCCTTTTAGAAAGCTTTCAAAACTAAGTCACTTTTGAAAT
>NW_003852536.1:2423885-2425742 GCF_000181295.1 Otolemur garnettii
GTGCCGCCCTGGTTCTTTTCTTTCTTAAGCAAACTTTGACAGATAGTTCAGCTTCTCTGTGATCAAATGTTGCTATCTTAAAAATATCATCTCAATAATTCTAAGTCTGTATTTATGTTTTGCAAGTGTTAGCCCTATTTTTTACTTGATGTGTTATTATATTTAATAATGCATATTGATGTACGTTAAGCAAGTTGTTCTGGAGGGCAGGGACCAGATTGCTGAATATGCCCTTTCCTGAGCTTCCAAAGCACCGCACGCATAGAAATGCTTAATTATCACATACATTGCTGTTGTTGAATCATAACATGCATGGAAGTGCTGAGATAAGGGCTCTGAGTATAGGTAAAAGTATTTTCATCTGTTTGCAGATTCATAAGAGTATATTGTCTCAATAGAAAACAAAGATTCTCAAAAATGATCTTCTTTTTCTCCTCAAAGATGAAGGAAAGACCTCCTTGGCAAGAAGCTGAATTGGCAACAGGAGATTTTGAGGATGATCTCAAAGGATTTGCTCAGTTTTTGTGTGTTCTGAGCCAAATAAAGAAAAGTAACCCAGTATCAAAGGCACACCCCAAATTCCTTACCCCCATCCCTTCCACCCCACTTTCCACAGAACAGGAGCAGGTGTGGACTCCGGAGAATCTAGCTTGGTTTTTAAGTGAACAAAAGCATGGTTGTAAATCAAATATACCCTAATAAGAAGTGCTTCTAGCTAACAATTTAGAGTAAGTTAGTGAGATGACCAACAGCTATGACAACGCCACAATTAAAAGAATGTAACAACTAAATGTAATCTGGACCCTATCCCGGAGGGCAAACAAATTATAAATTAGGACCTGATCGCGTCATTTGAAAAGAGTATGATGGCCAATTACGTAAAGGTATTCATCAACGTTAATTATACTTAAGTGGATCACTGTACTCGGGCTGCACAAGAGAATATCCCATTTCCTCAGAAATACACAGTGAAGTAATTAAGGATAAAGGATCATGGTATATGCATCTTACTCTCAAATGGTTCAGAAAAAATAGCTAATGGTTAACTGGGTACAGGGAATAAGGGTGTGTTTTGTACTAATTTTATTCTTGCCACTTTTCTGTGAGCTGAATGTTATTTCCAGGGGAAAAGGAATCTAATTCTCTTAAGAGTGAATGAAATTGATGGGAAAAAAGTTCTTCTGAGCCAGTTTTTCCTTTCAGGACTTTACATGGGGCAATGCCTTATCCTCTTGCCCTAATTTCCACAAACGCTCTAGACCTTGACACAGACAATGTAGACTGGGCAATGACTTGGCTCACATCCGGTGAAGGGCTCTCTCGCAGCAACCCATCCCTACTCAAGCTATGAGCATGGGACCCTCTACCTGTCTTCTCCACGTGGGCTTTGGGTCTCAGCATCAACCCAGGAGTCTGTCTCCTGTGCTCATTTCCAAGGCGAGAGATAAAAGAGGAGTCTCCGCCAAGGGTTAAAGCAATCCTTGCAGTGGCCTCGGAAGCTGCCAAGACTCTTCTTCAGGAGATAACCACAGGCTCCATGAACCCTGGCTGCCTACACTACTACCGGAGCAGCTAAGACCATTTTATCAAAGGTCAAGGCACCTGTGGGAACTGCCTGGGTCGCAGAGTGAAGGAACTGGCTTGTGATGGTATTTTTATTGCCCCTCCTTCCCCGGGACTCCCATTTACTTTGAAACAACCTAATCCTTCAGTTTAGCACAGAAGGCTCCAAATAAGAGAATCGTGGATCAGGGCAGGGCCAAACCTCAGAGTCAACCAATCCACCCTATCTCCTGATGCAGGAATATTTTTTAGGGGACTCTGCATTCAGCCCCTTTTGGGATCCTGCAGAGACAG
>NW_003852536.1:2425912-2434573 GCF_000181295.1 Otolemur garnettii
AAAAAAAAAAAAAGTTCTTTGCAAATCACCCCAAAACTACCCCCTAAAGTGGAAGAAATTTGAGGGCAGGGAACCTGTCCTGATCTGGGCCCCTTCTGCATGCTTGAGAAAGCAGATAAATAAGAAATAACCTGGAAGTGAAGGGATCAGTTAACAGACAGTCTATCCACTGGCTCTTATTCTATTTTCAGGAGCAATACAAATCACGTCCACTGTCTCCCCCAAACTACAGCACCTCAGACATTGGAAGACAGTTTCCTGTTCCTCTTCTGCTTTCTCCTTTCCAGCCTAAAATTCCCTAATTCCCATGACCACATCTCATATTACACAATTTTTAAAACATGGGTACTTACTATTGCTCACTTTCCTTCACTTTTTCAGAACCACTCATTCATTTGTTCATTTTTTTTTCCAAAAGGAATTTGTAATTTAAAATAGTGGGGCAGGCCAGGTGCTGTGCGGGTGGATTGCTTGAGCTCAGGAGTTTGAGACCAGCATAAGCAAGAGCAAGACCCCATCTCTACTCAAAATAGAAAAACTAGCCAGGTGTCTGGGGGAAGCCTGTAGGCCCAGCTGCTTGGGAGGCTGAGGCAAGAGGACTGCTTGAGCCCACGAGTTTGAGGTTGCAGTGAACTACCGTGTTTCCCCAAAAATCAGAAACTGTCTTATATTTATTTTTTCTCAAGAAGATATACTAGGGCTTATACTTAGGAGATGTCTTCCTCTCTGCGCCGAAATGCATGGAGCATATCTGCATAGCCACGCCCATCACTAGGTCTTATTATTGGGGTAGGGCTTATATTTAACAAATGCACAGAAATCCTGCTAGGGCTTATTTTTTGGGTAGGTCTTATTTTCCGGAAAACATGGTACGATGATGCCATTACACTCAACCCAGGGTGACAAAGTGAGACTTTGTCTCAAAAATAAAAATTTAAAAAATTGGGGGTGCCTGTGGATCAAAGGAGTAAGGCACCGGCCCTACATCCCAGAGGTGGCGGGTTCAAACCTAGCCCCAGCCAAAAAAACCCAAAAAAAACAAAAAACCATGAGCTTCTTTGAGAGACAAGGTCAGTCCCTGAATCAAGGAGAAATGTCTCTTGTAGGGCAGCATAAACTGGGAAAATTGAACCATGTAATGACTAGCCAATGTCTATACTCACCATTCACAGCAAATACGGAAGCAAAACCTAAATAGTTGCTTCTTACAATAATTTATGATGAAGACTTGAAGGAGTGAGATTAAGACACACTTCAGAGTGATGACAGAAAGGATTGAATTGATTTTGCCCACGTGTAAATATTGCCTTCAGTATTTTAACTTTACTCAAAGATGTAACTCAGAATAGGTAATCCATTAGACAGGCCTTCTTTAAATAACTGCCCCTCCACCCTCAGACTCTGAGCACTGGAGAGAAATCTTATATCATACTCTCTTGGGAGAGACTGAAGTCCACTGATCCCATAGTTTTGATTAAGTAGCTTTGTAAATTTTGGAAACCAGATAAACAAAAGATTATATTAGTATTTTCTTATAAAAATACAGACCCTAAATAAAGATGCCACAATCCTGCCACCAAACAGAAATAGGTCACAGAGGCACCTACCTGTTCACAAAGGCAGAGTTCCCTGCGGGACGTGGCGGGGGGGGGGAGCTGGCACAGTTAACGTTTATGACAGCCCACTGCTAGGCAGAAATCGTTTCCCCTGTTCTGCAGGTTGAGAAACTGAAGCTGAGGCTCAGAGACGTTTGCCAAAGGTCACAGAGCTACAAGCAGCCAAGGAAGGAACTAAATGTCAGGCTGTCTGGCTCCAAATTTTGCCCTTGGCCCGCTGTATCACTGGCCTCCCTGGGGCTCCTGGGGTGCTGGATAAACACAATGCCACCTTAGTGGGATGACGTGATTATGAAGCTTTGGGGGGGGTCACCAGACTGCCCCGAGAGTAAAGTCAGACTTAGGCAGTAGGAGAGACTCAAAAACAAGCTTTTCAGAAAAGAAAAATAATGGCCCTGATTTTATAGCACTTGCCAATTTCAGAGGTGTGAACTGCCCCACCAGGGCACACACCTGGGCTCCAGCACACCACTGGATCTGGAGGGCTTGTCTAGAAAGTCTACCTAGCATCTGTCCTGCTCAGGAATCAGGAAAGCTTCTTATTTCCCTTACACCTCCGCTTACCGCCAGCTACCCTGTCTTTTAAATTGATATCAGAATTTGAGCTGTTACTGGAAAAGGAAAGGGAGAGAAGAGAATGGGTTATGTATGAACCAAGTCAAGGGCATTAAGATCCCAGGAAAGAACCCAGAGCAGACCTGCCCTCAAGTAATACCCAGCCTGGAAACCAGAGCATCTGAAAACACTCCAGTAGCGACTTCATTGTCAACATACACATGTGCCCAGATCTACTCAAGTTTGAATCTTAATGTTACATTATGATTACGGCAAGGTTCGAGCCAAAATTCAAACACTTACTCCTCGGTCGGGCCAATAATACTACAGATATAAGTCAATTAAGAAATAGCAACAACTTTGTTCAATAAGTAACAGGGATCGAATATACACTTCTTACTCTTAGCAATTTCACCTACTAAGAAAATACCTCAAAGGTATTTTTTTATGCTCTTTAAATATTTTTTTAAGGCTGGGTGTGGTGGCTCTTGCCTATAATCTTAACACTCTGGGAGGCCAAGGAGGGTGGATACCTTGAGCTCATGAGTTCGAGACCAGTCTGAGCAAAAGCAAGGCCTTGTCTCTACTAAAAAATAGAAAAACTGAGGCAGGAGGATCTCTTGAATCTAAGAGTTGGAGGTTGCTGTGAGCTATGACACCATGACACTCTACCCAGGGCAACAGCTTGAGACCCTGTCTCAAAAAAATAATAATAATGATAAATAAATATTTTTTAAAAGTCTGTTTAAAAATTGTGGATTAAATACATGCAGGAAGCACTGTTCTCTACTGAAACCCTAATAAAATGGTAATAAAGGATTTTTAAGAAGGCATAAACTTACGAAGACAAAGATAATGGGTGACAAAAATTCAGAAAGCTGTAAACAACTCAGTTGAGACCTCAAAATCCTCAAAGGCTCAAGAGTTGATGGCACCAGATACCTTGGGCAGTAGGGCTGATGGTGAAGCTGATGCCAAGGGGACATGTGAGATTGTTTCAGAACAGTCAGAACCCTGGGCTGGGTCCCTTTCTCCTCCCTAGGTACTGTTTTTCCCTAAAAATAAGACACTGCCTTATATTTATTTTTTCTCAAGAAGATACACTAGGGCTTATTTTCAGGGGATGTCTCCCTCTCCACACCAAAATGCATAGTCTCCCTCTCCACATCCATCACTAGGTCTTATTATCGGGGTAGGGCTTATATTTAACAAATGCATAGAAATCCTGCTAGGGCTTATTTTGGGGGTAGGTATTATTTTCGGGGAAACGTGGTAACTGGATGACTGTGCCTCCCCACCTGGCAGAGTTTAAAGGTCTGTTCTCTAAGAGGATAAAACACAGAATATTTACTAGAACATACTAGGGGTGGTTAGAAGCAGGAAACTAAAAACGGGGATCAAGTTGAAGTTTACACACCAAATTTGAAATCTCCCTTGTCCTCTTCCTCTTAGCTCCCCCAAACTGGCAGCCAAAATTTACACCTACCAGGCTGGAAGTTGAGAAGAGTTTTTTCGGGGGAATCCCAACAATCCAAAAGAAAAGAATTGAAGAATCTGCAGAAAATGGCTTACTTGTGACCATCCAGTTAACACCACACTCAACCTACAGCCCCACCCCTACCCCATGCTCCCACATCCTGCTATTTTGGGCCTCATTCATAAATATAATCAGTCCACCAAGAATCAGCAAGTATTTGAAGAAAACATCTACTTAAAAAGAGGAAAAAACAAAACAAAACAAAAAGTGCCACCTTTGGGGATGGAGAAATTATACAGGAAGAAGAAAACAGGAGAAAACAAAATCAACTATCAGGTATTCTCAGAGATCAATGAAAATACTGCATCTGAGGCAAGAAGAGAAGGCCATTAAAAAAGGAAGATGCAGAGATGGAAAACGGAGCAATAACACAGAGGAGCTCTTGGAAATGAAAATGGTTATAACAGAAATGAAAATCTCAACAAAATGCTTAAAAGGTGCAGCTTTGAAAAAGTTTGGCATTTAGGAAATACAAGACAAAAAACCTGGCTCAGTGCCTATAGCTCAACCGGCTAAGGCGCCAGCCACTTGTACACCTAAGGTGGCGGGTTCGAATCCCCAGCCCGGACCCACCAAACAACAATGACGGCTGCAACCAAAAAATAGCCAGGCGTTGTGGCGGGCACCTGTGGTCCCAGCTACTTGGGAGGCGGAGGCAGGAGACTCGCTTGAGCCCAGGAGTTGGAGGTTGCTGTGAGCTGTGATGCCATGGTACTCTACCCAGGGGGACAGCTTGAGGCTCTGTCTAAAAAAAAAAAAAAAAAAAAAAACAAAAAACCTTTTGAGCAAATAGGATAAGCACCAATGACAAGAATTGAGAAAGGAATGAACAAAGAAAATGGAGGGAAAGAAAACTGCCAAGGAAATAATCAAGGAAAATGTCCTACCGCAGACCAACGAGAGATTATAGACTGAGAGACCCAGCAAGTGCCAGCATGTTAGATCCACGTCAAAACACAACATCCCTGTGAAACTTCACAGCACTAAGGAAACAGGCTTCTAGGGAGGGAAGGAAGGAAGTTGTTTAAAATAAATGACCAAGATTGAGACCTTTCAACAACAACTATGGAAGCTCTAAGACCGTAGAGAAATGCCTTTAAAATTCTAAGGGAAAATGACATCCACCCTAGAACCCTAACACCGAGTCAAAAATCATTAATCAAGTGTTAAAGCAGAATAGAGAGCGATTTCAGCTCCGAGGTATCAACAAACTTATAGTTCTTCTACGGTTAAAGGAAAAGTAGCCAGACTTACATGATGGGTAGTGGTGAAAGAGACCTTAACCCTTGCGTTTTACAATGGTTACACAAAAGGTCAATGATTCTTAAACTCTTTAGTTTCAGGGAATCTTTATAATCTTAAAAAGGATCAAAGACCCCCCCCCAAAAGCTTTTCCTTTATTGTTCAACACTTTTATCTTGTTTTTGCAATTTACTTTGCTTTCTATGCATTTATCATATCAAACTCTCCTCCTTGCTCTGTAACTCTGCTCCCAAAATGCTCACACGTGTGAATTATACTGATTATATCTTTCTGGAAAGTTCTTTCTCTGGGCCTCCGGGCCTACTCCAGTCTTATCTCTATTGATAGGAACTCCACTGGAAATTAAACTAAAACTCTAAGTATTATTACTTATTTTAAAATAATAATAAGCCCATTCCACATTGGTATAAATATTCTATAAAACATATATATATATATATATGTATTTTGGCCCAGGCTGGGTTTGGACCCACCACCTCCAGCATATGGGGGCGGCACCCTATTCCTTTGAGCCACAGGTACCACCCTATAAAATATATATTTTTCCCAAACCAAAAAAAAAAAAAAAAATGAGTAAGGAGAGTGGCATAGTTTTACATTTTCACAAATCTCTTAAATGCCTTGCTTATACTGTTTTGGTTATGTGGCTTACATATGGATTTGATGTTTCAGCTGAAATATGTGAGGAAACCCAGCCTCATATGAATATGTAGTTGGAAAACAGAGAAATACTTTAATAGTTTTTTCAGATAACTGCGGACATTCTTTGATACTATACTAAATACCAGCAAGTGGTAGTTTTATGGAAATGAGAAATCTGAAACTGTATTAATAAACTTGTAGTACTCTATCATACTAGAATCCATTAGGTTACCTTGTACTTTGAATGGCTCTCAGGTTGTAAGATTTTGTAACATAACGCATAGGTCTTTGGGAAAATGTTGGTTTACTAGATTATACTTATATTCCTGATGTTGACACCTTCCAGTATGTAGTATCAAAAAATCACATTTGTTGTCAAAATGTGGAAACAGCCTAAATACCCACCATCCCAGGTGTGGATTAACAAGCTGTGGTATATGTACGCCATGGAATACTATTCAGCCATTAAAAAAAAACGGAGACTTTACAGCCTTTGTATTAACCTGGATGGAAGTGGAACATCTTATTCTTAGTAAAGCATCACAAGAGTGGAGAAGCATGAATCCTATGTACTCAATTTTGATAGGAGGACAATTAATGACAGTTAATGACATGCTGGGGGTGGGGGAAGGGGAGAGCAGAGAGAGAAAGAAAGAGGGTGAGGTGGGGAAAGGAAGAGCAGAGAGAGGGAAGGCGGGAGGAGGGTGGGGTCTTGGTGTGTGTCACACCTTTTGGGGGTAAGACACGATTGTAAGAGGAACTTTACCTAACAAATGCAATCAGTGTAACCTGGTTTCTTGCACCCTCGATGAATCCCCAACAATAAAAAAACAAAACAAAACAAAATCACATTTGTTAATATCACCACTAATCTTATCAGAAAAGTGGTTTTTAAAATGTGCATATATCCTGCCAGGAGTGGTGGCTCGCACCTGTAATCCTAGTACTCTGGGAGGATGAGGCAAGAGAATTGATTGAGCTCAGGTAAGACCAGACTGAGCAAGAGTGAGACCCCCCATGTCTGCCAAAAATAGAAAAATTAGCTGGGCATGGTGGTGGGCACATGTAGTCCCAGTTACCTGGGAGGTTGAGGCAAAAGAATTACTTAAGCCCAAAAGAGGTTGCTGTGAGCTATAATGCCATGGCATTCTACCCAGGGTGATGGAGTGAGTCTCTGTCAAGGAAAGGAAAAGAAAGGGAAAGGGGGAAGGGAAGGGAAAAGGGGAAGGGAAAAAGAGGACAGGGAAGGGAAAAGGGGAAGGGAAGGGAAAAGGGGAAGAGAAGGGGAAAAGGGGAAGGGAACTCACTGCACTTACACGTCTAAACATGCTAAGGGTCACTGCACCTACATGCCAACACTGCATTTACATGCTAAGGTCATTGCATTTACATGCCTAAACATGCTAGGGTCACTGCATTCACACGCCAATGCTGCATTTACATGCTAACGGTCACTGCACTCACACACCTGAACACACTAAGGTCTCTGCGTTTACATGCTAAGGTCACTGCATTTACATGCCTAAACATGCTAGGGTCACTGCACTCACACACCTAAACACACTAATGTCACTACATTTACATGCTAAAGTCACTGCATTTACACACCTAAACACACTAAGGGTCACTGCACTTACATGCCAACACTGCATTTACACGCTAAGCTCACTGCATTTACATGCCTAAACATGCAAAGGGAAGGGAAGGGAACAAAATCTTGGGAAAGCAGGAAACGCCCACCACATAAGTAATAATTAGGTTGGTGTCTTTTATATAAAGTCTTGCCAAATGCCTTAACATTTTAAATTATAAGCATGCATAACTTTGATTTTTTAAACTAATAAAAATGTATTTTAATTTGCATTTCATAAGTAGCTGAAGTATTCTTCCAAAACACAATTTAGCACCTCAAATATGTAAGGGATTAAAATATCCTTTCAAAGGCAAGCACGGTTATACCTAGTGAGCTTGACATAGAATTCCACTTTAATGTTGATACAATTATAAGTTATGGCTCTCTGTTGGTCAATTCTAGTAATAAAGGTGCATAAATTTTAACTTATTCCAGTTCTGCCACAAAGATTATATACTTGTGTGCGCTTGGGAGTGTGCGTACATGAAGATAGATTGTTTTTGCTACTGGACACAGTGTAAACCTTCAAATCAAGAACTAGATATAACAAATCTGTCTCATCCCAATGACAGAGAGTGACATCCCTTGGAAAAAGGTCTTCCTGAAAGCCTGACTTAAGGGGTGACCCTTCCAGCCCCAGGGCCACTGATTGTATTCTCCAACGCTTGCTGTCCCAGAGTCAATTACACAAGACTGGCATATAGGGGAAGGTGAACACCCTTCAAATCCCACACTGACTTTTCTTGAAATATTCCTTGGGCAAGTCCAAATTCAGAAAATCAGGGTATAGGGACTTAGATCCTATAAACTTGAATCCTATAGACTTCAAGCAGCATTCCTAACAGAAATACAACTTTCGACAAATTGAATGTAAAGGTCAGATTCATCACAGCACAGATAGGATTTGAGAAGAGGGCTGGTGTCCCCTCCCCAGTGAGGCACAGTTTAGCACCATGTTCCCATGATCACTAGATTCACTTCTTTCCAGGGAAGGCAGGAGACAGACGTGGAAGGAATGAGGGACCTACTCAGTCACGTTCCTATTTATGGTGAAAATACGCTGGGCAGATTAATTAACATAGTCATTATCTTGGCAGTTGTCAAACACGGTGATAAATGCTAAAAGCATCATATGTGCAAGATGAGAAAAAAGAGCACATTTGGGCAAATAAGGACTGCAGCATCAATGTGACTGAGCATTTAAGTAGCCAGCTCTTGCTTCAATAATTAAAAGTGCCTGCTTCTAACGGTTACAACCAATCCTCAAGGCCTTTGGGCTTCTGTGTAAGTATCCGTAAAACCTGCCTTCCCTCACCCAAGCCCTCTGCTGCCACCTTCCTCTCAAACCACCTGTTAGAGTAGCAGGCTCCCCCCACCATCCACGTGGATACACACGGCTTCTCACCACCTGTTAG
>NW_003852536.1:2436013-2436940 GCF_000181295.1 Otolemur garnettii
TGTCAGGGTAGCAGGCTCCCCCCACCATCCACGTGGATACACACGGCTTCTCACCACCTGTTAGAGTAGCAGGCTCCCCCCACCATCCACGTGGACACACACGGCTTCTCACCACCTGTTAGGGTAGCAGGCTCCCCCCACCATCCACGTGGATACACACGGCTTCTCACCACCTGTTAGGGTAGCAGGCTCCCCCCACCATCCACGTGGACACACACAGCTTCTCACCACCTGTTAGAGTAGCAAGCTCTCCCCACCATCCACGTGGATACACACAGCTTCTCACCACCCACCTACCAAGGGCCTTGCATGTAGTGCCAGGGGACACAGCCCCCACTTTACCTCCCTCCCACCCCCGCCTCTTCCCTAGCTCCCCACACACCCTTCCCAGGACAGCACCCTTACAGATCTGTTCTTCTTTCCATCTTTTTGCACTCGTTTCCCAGTGATGACAAACATCTGTGTAAATTCAGGACGCCTCGATATAAAAGCCCTCTAGAGAGACTGTAAACGCTTAGTTGTGAGCATGACGTGTTTACAATTATACGTATTTCGTAGACAGCATTTACATAGATGTTATGCCAATAACATAGATATTTAATACCGTATGAAACATTTAATGACGAGCTACTACAATTAATGCATCTTTACCAACTAACCTTAAACACTGCCTTGGTCTACTTTCCATTTAGGCCATTACTTAGCTATTAGCAGCTACGGAGAAGGGACAAGAAAGTTTGCAATGCGACTTAATTTAACGACTGCTTTCATTAATTATTTCACTACTGTTTTAGTTCCCATTTCCTTTTCTGCCAAAACTTTGGTATAGATTGCTAATACAGACAGAATTACCTGATTTTCATTGAGTCCTTTTATTTCTTTGGCCTAACCCACCCACCCTCGGAAATGCAAATGAACTGTGGTAGA
>NW_003852536.1:2437334-2439494 GCF_000181295.1 Otolemur garnettii
AAAAAAAAAAAAGAAAAAAAGAAAGAAAAGAGGAAAGATAAAGAAGATGTGTAGGGGAGGGGTGGGGAGAAGGACAGCTGGGGACATGGAACTATGGATGAACAATCCTAAGGATAGAACTTCCTTCTATTTCAGGTCAGACAAAACTAGATTTCCTATCCAAGTTTGGTATTAACTTAAAACTTATATTATCGTTACCTGGTGGAAATGCTTATCTATTTATAATGCTAACCAATAACTAAATGGCATCTATTTATCATGCCAACCAATAACTAAATTAAGAAAACAGATATTGACTAAATGTTTAGAAGTCTAGGACTGTGGAATTCCTCTGTGCAGGTGGCGAAGTGGTATCTACACAAACTTCCACCTCAGTTTCCCCATCACTAAAACCAGGATAATTACCTGTTGACTTTACAGGAATATTACAAAGCTTAACTGCTTCGATACGCATAGTGCCTGGCATACACTATACATATTGGTTATAGTTTTTATTTCTATAATACTAAATTAAAGATATTCACAGATGGCTCTTACAGGTGAGAAACAGTGAACCTGGTTACCTGGGAGAGAAACAGAACCTAGTAAGTAGAAGCACACTTCAGGGGCAATGCTGGATGTCCCCTCCAGGGCTGATGAATCCAAGAACCATATGAGGCTTCTGCTTTTCTCTTTGCAGCTGGAAAAACTGCCCAAGGTCATAATAAAAGTAGAAGATGCGGACTAGAATCAAGATTTCAGTGTTTGTACTCTCTGTACTGTCTGCACAGTTTTCCCAAAGGAAAGGCCATTTCAGCAGCTGAAATATTTTGTTCAAGTTTTAGCAATCCAGGCACGTGCCTAGTACACAGAACTAAAAAAAATTATTATTATTTTTTGAGACAGAGTCTCACTCTGTCACTCTGGGATGAGTGCCGTGGCATCATCACAGCTCACAGCAACCTCAAACTCCCGGGCCTGAGCAATGCTCTCATCTCAGCCTCCTGAGTAGCTAGGACTGTAGGTGCCCACTGCAAGGCCCAGCTAATTTTTCTATTTTTTAGCAGAGATAGGGTTTCACTCTTGCTCAGGCTGGTCTCACACCTACTGAGCTCAAGTGATCAGAGTGACCTCTCAGCGTGGTAGGACTAAAAAATATTATTTCAGAGTGAGTGTAATCTTTCAACAATCTCAAGCAATAAATACTATACTAGTGGATCGGTACATCCCCATTCTCCAGAAGTGGAAACTGAGGCTTTGAGTGGTCAAGTAGTTTACCAAACATTACTCAGTTTACAAACGGCCGAAGGACATGAAACAATACTCAGCGTCACTAATAATCAGACAAGTGCAAATCAAAACCAACCAGTGTGATAGCACCTTGTAGTGTAGAAAAAACAGCAAGCAGGAATTGCTGGAGAGGTTGTGGAGCAGCTAGAAACCTAACGCGCTACTGGTGGGAAGGTCAGGGGCACCGATGCTGGAGGAAACGGTAAGGCAGGGCCTCGACAAATTAAAACACAACTGCCGCATGACCCAGCTGTCCCACTCCTGAGTGTTTATCCAAAAGAATCAAAAGCAGGATCTCTAAAGAGTTCTGGAGATGGACAGTGGTGACGGCTGCACAACTGAGTAAATGCGTGTGAGGCCGCAGAATTGCACACTTCAAAACGAGTATCAAGTTTATATTATGCATATTTTCCCACAAATAAAGCAATAGCAAAAAGTGACTTGGCTCCTAAGTGGAGGAGTCAGAATTCACGTGCAGATGTCTGTGCTATTTCTACCATGTCGAAAGTGAGCTCCGTTTTCACGGGAGATCCGCTCAGGCAATAAGGTTCTTAATAAAGGATGTGTGTCGGGACCTGACTTCAAATATATACTATGCTGGTAAACAAAGATCACAGTACTGACAGTGAAATAGGAAATTGAAGTGAGTTTCTGGAAGGATCCCATGGGGCCTCCCGAGCCCACCCGAGGGCGGCGTGTCTCACTAGATGGCAGCATTGCTTACACTGCCCTTTATTCCTTTTTGGTCCACCTTTGTCTGAAGCTTTATCCCCACCGGCTTCCTCAGCTCCCAGTGGGAAGATGTAACACGGGGCATGTATTTCTACATGGACTACGCTGCAGGGCCATACAGTGGGACACCTGACTTGGAAACCCTCGTCACCCAGAATC
>NW_003852536.1:2440506-2449070 GCF_000181295.1 Otolemur garnettii
ATTTTTTACCATAAGCATATATCTTAGGAAAGCAAGAATGAAAGGCCTGGGTTGTCTGTTTTCCAAAATGTTCATTTGCTAAGAATGAACTATGCCTGAATTACTTGATCTTTCAAATCGATTCCAAAGGAATAAGCTTTTACTCATTTGGATTATTTTAAATGTGACCTCCCTACTGGTCTATAGAATTTAAAATTCTACTCGCTGCTCCCTCTCCTCCCTTAGAAGGCTCCCTAAATATGGGTAAAAATGGGTCAGCAAGCCTTTCAGTATCTTATCAATTAATTCACTAATGGGGGAATGAGATTATTTCTACTTACACATATGACGTTCTCATGTAAGATGTGATACATACACGGATAGTTAATTTCCAGTGATATGTAGGGAGGCCTGATATCTTCTGAGTTGCTGGCTAATATTCATTTTATGTGCTTGATTCACTTTATGATTTTGTTTGCTCATCACCACTGCTGCATAGACGAGAAAAGAGGACCCTGATTCCATTCACTGCAGGGTCACATGAACCTTGAGTGGACTACAAGAGGCGCTCGGGGTTCACTGAACTTAACTGAGGGGTTACTGTTGTCAGACGCAGCTAGCACTAAGTACATATGTTATCTCCCACGATTCCCACAGCAACTCTGTGACTTCCCACCTTGCAGTTAAGAACCTTGCACAGAGGTCGTACCGTGAGCTAGGAAGCTGGGGTTTTATTTCTGGGGCGCGAGCAGCAAATCCGGCAGGACCCCATCCTCTAGTCCCTCGCTGTGTGAAGCTTGTATAAAACCATTGATAAGTCTCGGCCTCAGCCTTTCTAACACAATCTGTTTTCTTTGTCAGTAATAAGAAGAAAAAGAACAAAAAACCGGTAGCTGTTGTTTCCCCAGCTCACTGGGGACAGGGGAGACGTCTTAGCGCTTCACCTCAACTGCGTAATAAAGTGAAAATTTTGCCTGAGGATGCAAGAGCTGGGGAGGATGGCTGGAATGACGGGTGATGTGGAAAGCTGTCAAAAACAAAGGATAACTGTGAAAAAGCATCTCCAGCTAGGCAACCTTCTCTCTGACTGATTTCACCTCCTAGTGCAGTGATTCCCCCTCACCTGGGAGAGACAGACCAGGGAGAGAAATTCACCCGCTGCTTGGGAGATAATAGTCTCATTCCCACCACCTCTCACACCCCACCCTCCTCACCCACACAAAAGGGAGGGGTCGGTAACTAAGAAATCCTTTTTTAAGGGGCATAGCAACTTACCTGCGGTTTCCAGCTTCTTTCTAGAGCAGAGAAACATTTCCAAAGAAGAAAACCAGAAATACAGACCACCGCACCAACTTAACCCAAACTATCAGGGTGGTCAGTAAAACAGGAATTAGGCTCCGCTAGCACTGGTTAGATCAGGTCCCCCATTTACATGTATCGACCTCCAAACCGTGTTCCAAGAAGTGCCATTTACACTGATAACTAGGCCTGTGAAAGCACGAATGACTGAAACAGTCATTTCGTAAGTTCTGAAGAGGAAGCCGTTACCCCACAAAAACACACAGGTAGGTAAGTTGATCGTTCGACCTCATCTCAGAGTGTGTTTTCATTTTGTCTGGCTCCTGAGGCGTCCCCTCCAGCAGGATAAGGGTCTATGCCAAAGTGACACTTTCCTCCTTCTTTTTGCTCAGCCCATCTCTGCCCTCTTTCCTCTCCAACCAAAGAGCATGCATGGGACCCGTGGGGATGCGTGGGGACTCTGCACCTGCTCCTTCTTTAGAGTCAGTCCAGGGAGGAAGGAGCCCACGTACCCCTCACCTCCCTAACCATCTATTGACCTATGTACCTACAGCAGGTTGAATAGTGTCCCTCCAAAAATTTGTGTCCATTTGAAACTTCAGAACGTGACCTCATTTGGAAATGTGGTCTTTGCAGACGTAATTAGTTAAGGATTGAGATGAGATCGTATCAGATACCAGTGGACTCTAAATCCAATGACTTGTGTCCCCATAAGAGGAGGGGCACAGAAGACACAGTCACGGGAAGAGACAGGCAGAGATTGGAGTGACGTGCCACTTGCTGAGCGATGCCAGGAGTCACAGTAGAAGCAGCAAGGATGAGTTCTTCCTGGTGCTCTCAGAGGGAGCACGGCCCTGCTGACACCTTGATTTCAAACTTCTAGCATCCAAAACCATGAGAACAAATTTTTGTTTTCAGCCACCTGTATTGATGCTCCCCTTCCTGTACTTGTTACACCCACACAAGACAAGTTCTTTCTTTCTTTCGTTTTTTTTTTTTTTGCAGTTTCTGGCCGGGGCTGGGTTTGAACCCACCACTTCCGACATATGGGGTTGGTGCCCTACTTCTTTGAGCCACAGGCACCACCCCAGATAAACCGTTTCTTAAGGCTGTAGTTCTTGGCCCTGCCAGTTCAAACCAAGTCCTGAGTCTATCTCTCAGATATTCTCATTCAATTGGCCTGGTGTGGCTTAGGCATCAGAGTGCTTAAAATCCCCCCGGGGAGTCTAATGTGTAGCCAAAACTGAAAAATCTTGTCTTCAAGCAAGGTTGTCTTCCTATTCCCCTACGACAAAATCTTCAATGGCCATATCATCCGCCTACCAAACAAAAACCAATACCAATTAACACTTCCAATCTTCCCTAGAATTTCTAAAGTGTTTCCAAATGCATTTGACCCTCAAGATCTTACCAGATGAGGTCAGGACTGTTCCTGGGGTAGTTCTGCGAAACCCCACTCTACCAGGTCAAAAGCCTTGGAGAGAAGGTCAAGTCCCTTCTGCATAATTCAGTCAAGTCTCTCCAGAGCCCTTCTGCCCGTCTCATCCCCTCTCCCCTAGCCTGGAATGATTTCTGCAGTTTCAACACTATGAGAGCCTTACATAATGGTAATTACCAGCTACCAATGGAGAGTGGCTGTGGTGTGCTTGTTATTATGAGTCTATAACAATAGGGAAATCTGAGACAATTGAAAACCAACAGGGCAGGATGAGTAACCTCTCATTCTGCGGAGGCACCCAAATGAAATAATGGGACTTGCTAATGGATGGGGCCGGTCTGCAGGGCAGCGTGGTCTGCTCCTGGCCTGCTCCTGGCCATCTTGCAGGCTGCTGCAGCGACTCCTCGGTCTGAGCCCCCCAGGTCGCTTCTCCTTACCAAGCTTTTCAGTTACTAGATGCTCCCAGGTCTATCAGTTTCCTACTGCTGCTGAAACAAATCACCCCAAGTTTAGCAGCTTTAAAACAACACAGATTGACCTTCTGAAAGCTCAGGAGGTCAGAAGTCTAGAATAAGTTGGCAGGGCTGGCCCTTTCTGGAGGCTATGGGGGAGATCCGATTCCTTGCCTTCCCCACCTTCCAGAGCAGGGATGTCCAACCTGTGGCTGATGGTGCTATATGCTGACTTTGTGGGGACTTTTTATCTTTTTTTTTTATTTTTTTTTTTTTGAGACAGAGTCTCATTACATTGCCCTCAGTAGAGTGCTGTGACAGCACAGCTCACAGCAACCTCAAACTCCTGGGCTTAAGCAATTCTCTTGCCTCAGTCTCCCAAGTAGCTGGGACTACAGGTACCTGCCACAATGCCCAGCTATTTTTTTTTTTGGTAGTTGTCATTGTTGTTTTTAGCAGGCCCAGGCTGGGTTCCAACCTGCCTCTGTGCTATGGGTGCAGAGCCTTGTGGAGACTTTTTTTGTTTAGGTGTGATGCTGGATACCACCAAAGTATGCATGAACCTTTTCTTTGCTAATCAACTTTGCTTAGTATTTGTGTATTTTAACGTGTGGCCCAATGCATCTCTTATTTTTCCAATGTGCAGCAAAGGAGGGGAAAAAAAGTTGGACACCTTTGTTCTATTTTTTATTTTTATTTTTTTGCAGTTTTTGGCTGGGGCTGGGTTTGAATCTACCACCTCTGGTATACGGAACCAGCGCCCTACCCTTTTGAGCCATAAGCGCCGCCCTGACACCCTTGTTCTAGAGCTACCTTTCCTCCCTGGCTCATGGCCCCTTTCTCCACCATGCAAGGCTTTTGCCTCTTCCTGGCTCGGAGCCTCTGACCTCCCTCTTTTAAGGGCCCTGGTGATTACACTGGGTCCCCCTGTATAATCCAAGATAATCCCCCTATCCCCAAGATCCTTAACTTCATCACACCTGCGAAGTCCCTTTTGCTACGTGAGACAACAGGCCTACTTACTGTGGGGATCAGGATGTGGACATCTCAATCCCTTATTCAGCCACCACACTAAGCAGACGGCCAGTTTAACAATGTTTTGAAATTTCCTTATGAAGTTTGGGTGTTCCTTGCAGACTATGCCCTACCCATCCCCCCCTGAATTTTGGAGGAAGACACTATTCAACCTACAACAGGTAGGTGGAAAGATAGAAGGATGAAAAGTGAAGTTGAAGAGGTGAGGGATAGATGGACTCCTTCCTCGCTGGACTGATCCTGAGGAGGGAGCAGGTGCCATGGGTGCACAGCTGGCCAGCGGGGGAGGAGTCCCATTCTTGTTCTTTAGCTGGAGAGGAATGAAAGGAACACGTGGAAAGGGTAAAAACTGCTAAGAGAAGATGCATTCACCCCAGGGGTAGAGAACCTATGGCCTTAAGGCCACGTGTAGCCTTTTGTATCCTTAAATATGGTCTTTTGGCTGCATCCAAATTTTAAAGAACAAATCCTTTTATTTTTATCAATACATTTTTGTTTCTATTTTACTTAACTTTTAAAATGAGTGCATTTAAAACTCCACAGAATAAAATAAATTTCAATGAAATAATCTTCCCTGACTAACCAGCACAATTAGAACATTTGCAAGCCATACGGGCCACATTGATGGCTCTACGCTCATGATGTAGTCCTAGCTTCCCCCACCTGACTGGCAGCACTGCCACACAATGCTGGCTGGTGAGAGTCATAGGGGTCGAGCACACCAGTCTGTCACCAGCTCTTGACGACATTATGCCCTGTTTCTGTCTGAAACAGCAGCCCGTCATGTCAAAGACGACCAATAGAATGATTTAGGAAAAAACCAGATTTTTTAAATGAGGATTGGGAATTGCCATATTACGTCATTTCTGCTAAAGATGACTTGCTAGCTTTGTGATACTGCAATATCAACATGAAAGAAATCAGCATTATATCTCTCACCAGGAGCACAGATATTTTAAATCAGAGGGAGGGGTGTGAAAGGTTGTCTTGTAGAAATTAAAAAGATAAAAGGCAGGAGCAAAGACAATTTGTTCAAGTGGCAATAAGACCTGGAAATACTGACACTGAAACAACTTGTACAGTTGCTCCTACTCAGGAAAAAAGGGGAATTAGTGAGCGATGTAGAAATTGTAGAAGAATGCATTACTAAAGTTGTTGGATGCTTAGACTCAAATAACATTTCAAAGTACAAACAACTGCCTCTTTCAAGGAGAATCATAACTGATTGACAGCATGAATTAGCCTTCAACTTAATAGAACAACTTTATGCAACACTTCAAAAGGAAAGTATATATTATTCGATAACTTGGGATAATCAAGAGATACTACTGGACTGGTACACATTTTATACTTCATGTGGGTCATTTGGGTTGTAACAGAAGATTTTCTTTGCTATCCAAGAGTTACTGGCTTTGGACACTCTTGCAAACAGAACACAGGGAATAGTTATCTATTCAAAATAAATGTGAAGTTGGACTAAATTTGGTAAACTTAGTGAGAGTGTGCACATAGAGTGTACCTTCCATGACAGGAGAACATGAAGGGTTTACTGCAGATTTTTTAAAAAGTATTCACAGCTCCAGATGGTCCCATTTTTTCTTTTCATTGTATCTTGCATCCGCAAAATCTTCTGTGCTAAAAGTTACTGTAAGTGACACGTTGCAACAACTTGTAAGTGTTGCATTGTCACTTTCAGTAACATGCTTAAGTTGAATGATGAGGTACTGAGTGAGGACTTGCCCTGTCCTTCTAAAGTGCATTGGCTATTGCAGGAACAAGTATGAGCCAAAACTTTATCTCTGTTAGAACAGATACTGAAATTTTATGAAGAGCAGAATCAGCCATGTGAATTATTAAAAGAATTATTCCTTTAGGAGTCCGTATGATATCATGTTAAATCAAAACAATTCGAGTATTTCTTTGCAAAGTAAAACTAACTCTAGTAATATATGGCAAAAAAAAAAAAAAAAAATCCAAGCATTTCAAAAAAAGCTATTGGTTTTTGAAATACTTCTTCTTTAAAAGGAAATTTCAGATGATCATTCTCCCCAGTTAGCAAAGGTCATAGATAAGCAGGATGATGCCTGTGAATCATTTGAAGAATATACAGCGGAGGGAGAAGGGAGAGGGGAATGGGTGGAGGGAGGAGGTTTGGAGGGATCACTTCTGAGGTTTATCTTATAGGGGTACAAGTGAATCTTTCTAAGAGTAGAATGTGAATGTTTTAAAACAATAACTGAGAAAATGACATGAAGGCTGTGTTGACCAGTTTGATGGAAGTATTTCGGATTGCATGTGAAAACCCCACACTGTACCCCAGAAGTGCATTAATGTACATAGTTACTATCCAATAAAAAAAAATAATAATGCAAACAAGCCTGGGTGCAGTGGCTCATGCTTGTCATCCTAGCACTCTTGGAGGCAGAGGTGGGATTCCTTGAGCTCAAGAGTTCTAGACCAGCCTGAGAAGAGACCCTGTCTCTACTAAAAATAGAAAAATTAGCTGGGTGTTGTAACAGGTGCCTGTAGTCCCAGCTAATCATGAGGCTGAGGAAGGAGGACTGCCTGAGCCCAAGAGTTTGAGGTTGCTGTGACCCAGGGAGACATCAATGCACTCTAGCCTGGGGCAAGAGTGAGACTTTATTTCAAAAAAAAAAAAAATGCAAACAACTCTAACCCAAATAACTCTGTATAATATAATAAATACCTCTATAAAATAAAAAAAAAAGAATATACAGCTATTAGAGGCCTACTAATTGGAGAATACAATGAAAGGTTCGCTGACTTTGGGAATCACGACTTCGCACTAAAATTAGCATTTCAGCCTCCCCTGGTTGTTATCACCCAGGCATCCAAAGAACTACAGATGGAATTGACTGAGCTCTCAGTAGATGACGTTTTAAAGATAGCGTTTGACGCTGAGAAAGATCCAGTTGAAATACGGAAAAATGCAGATTAAAAAAATTTTTTTTCCCGTAGCTTCAGCAACATGCACGAAAAATGCTTTCTTGCTTTCCAGCCATTGTTGCTGGGAACCTACATTGCCTTACCTAACTCAAATAAAGATGACCTAACCAGTCACAAAGGACTAGTACCCATCTAAAAATTAACTGACGTGGCGGACCTCCACGCTGCAAGCAAGTATTCAAATCCTTTCCAACAAAGATCACAGCAAAGGTTAATTAAGGCCAGGCCTGGTGGCTCACACCTATAATCCTCGCACTCAGGGAGGCCCAGGTGGGTGGATTGCTGGAGCTCATGATTTTAAGATCTCCCTGAAGAAGAGCAAGACCCTGTCTCTAAAAAATAGCCAGGCTTTATATCTAAAAAATGGCGGGCGCCTGTAATCCTAGCTACTTGGGAAGCTGAGGCAAGGGGATTGCTTGAGCCCCAGGAGTTTGTGGTTGCTATGAGCCATGACACCATGGCACTCTACTGAGGGTGTTAACAAAGTAAGACTCTGTCTCAATAAATAAAAATTTAAAAAGGTTAATAAACTTTAAAATTAACAAATGGTTCTTGGTTTTTTGAAATTATTAAATACATAGTAGTTAGATTTTTACAAAATAATGTACCCCTTTTTTTTTTTTTTTTTTTTTTTTGCAGTTTTTGGCCAGGGCCAAGTTTGAGCCCACCACCTCTGACCACCTCTGGTATATGGGGCCAGGGTCCTACTCCTGTGAGCCACAGGCGCTACCCCATAGTGTACACTTTTAAGTATATCTAATTGAAGTTTCTTGAATACAACCTTATTTGATTACAGCTAAACTAATTCAGCTTTCTAACATGAAAACTTTCCCCACCCCGGTCTACCCGTTTGGAATTCCACCTGAGAACATTATATCCTTGAGAAATACTGTCCCTAACTAAAGATACAACTAATTCCTTTTCCTCTGTTCCGGACTTGTCAAAAAGCATAAAGATAAATAATCTAATGCCCTTTGAACATCTAGAAACAGGTAGAAACAAAAACTCACGGTCTTAAAAATCCCTTCAATGTCACAATGTATCCAATGGTAACAACTTATGCTACAGCCCTGGCTGGAGGCCTGGCAAACTGGTAGCCACACACAGGAGGGCTGGCCCAAGAAGGGGCACGTTGCATATTGTAGGTGACAAGTGGCTGAGCCCTGGAAAGCTTGCCTGATGCAAATACCCCACTGTGTGCCTTCTTGAAAAGTGGCTCAGCCAGGAGCAGCACGTATACATCAGACTAGAACGCATCCCCCCGCTCTCCATAAATCCACCATAGGAGAAGCCTGTGAGTATAGCTGCACTTGGTGGGCCTCACAGTCTCAGCTTCCCCCTACAGGGGATCTCAGCAGGCCTCCTGCGAAGGTGCCTTTCCAGAGTCAAAACTC
>NW_003852536.1:2449668-2451038 GCF_000181295.1 Otolemur garnettii
AGTTCTTGCTCTTTCTAGAAGTACTATGGAAACATAAAAGATATAGAATCAAGAATCTTCCTATTGCAACAAGGATTATGACACAGTGGTGTAGGTAACAGGAATTGAGGGATTTGAGGGACCTTTTTACACCCACACAAAGGTTTCTCCAAGCTCCCAGTTAGAAAGCCCTTTCTCATCCTTTTCATCCTCACTGCATCTGAGCTAAAGAAGGGCCAATGTCTTCTTCCCCCCTCATTTCTGTAGGCTCAGATTCTGGGGGTGTGGACCAGGACCCTCGGTACTGCCAAAGCTAGATGCTTCTCTGCCCAGGGAACAGCTCTGGCATGACTCCAGAGGCCATCTGCTCTGCAGGGAGGGAAGTGGGAGTATGGGTGGGCAGGAAAAATGAGGTCAGCTTTCAGAGCAGTCAACCATCTCTGGCGAGCCGGCTAGACTGTGAGCCGCACAGTATTTACAGCAGGGAGATGTCCACAGCAGGAGACACTCAGTCTGGCCAGGCTCACACCCCCCCACCCCCGGGCATCAGGATGACACAGTCACAACAGAGGGGACACGGATTCATAGCCAGGCACCAAATCTCTTGATCCCCGAGAGATTTCCTCTGGTCTTTCATTATTACCCAGGGGAAATGCACAAATTGGTCTTTGCTAACTAGAGTTGGATAGAAGCAATATAATGTACCTAGGACAATCTCAAACTGGTGGCAGGCATGAATCATCTTCATATCTGGCGTTCAGCCCCACCAACCTGCCCTTCCCCCAGAGGCTGGATTACCCTTTCACGTGCTCTCAAAGCATCTGGCTACCTTTGCACTCGCCTGCTCCAGGACCTCAGGACAGGAACCTGGGTTTCCAGCCCCAGGCAGCCGCCCCACCTACCACCTAGCATGGTGCTTGGCACCTGGTTAGAGCTTAATAAAATACTTATTCTTGTACATGAACTTCTTTTATCCAAGGTAGAGAGGAAGACAAATTAACGTGCAGATAATCCCTAATCTTCATTTCAGCATTTCCTCCTCTCAGGCTCTTGGGCAGGTTGGCCTCAGCTTCCCCTGAGGGAAGAGCCTGGATTCTTGCCACTGGAATATGAATGGAAGCCATACAGACCCCTGCAAGGCCAGGCTGGGCAGCAAAATCCCCCTACTAGACCCTCCATGCTCTCCTCCTCTCCTGGCTGGTTACATGGAAGACCCAGGAGGCCCCAGGAATACGGTGGCACATTTGATGGACGAAGCCCAAGTTTCTATATCACAGCAGAAGGCCACCCACCAAACACCCACTTTGACAGGGACAGAGAGGAGAAAGAACCTGAGATCATCATCTGTTACATCAATTATCGTCCCTAAACAATTCAGAGCCACCTCTCCA
>NW_003852536.1:2451251-2462063 GCF_000181295.1 Otolemur garnettii
TAACTCAGTCCCAATGGTAATAAAGGTGAATTGTAAATAGGAAAGGATTAAGGTGTGTCAAGACAGAAGAGGTCAGCAGGGGAGTCTACACCTCTTTTAGGAGGGGTAGACCACGGAAGCAGAGTGCCAACCTGGATCACTGGTCCCTCCTATATTTCATTCTTCCCAACGTCCAGTACTACCCACCATGATTTTAGGAACCCATAATATTTTTTGTTCAAAAATCTCTCACCCAACTCCCTTAATTTCTAAAATCTCTGTTAACAGGCATAACAACAATCCCCTACTATCTGAGCTGTCTGTCTTGTGTACATTACCCTACTTCATTCTCACAACTAACGTGCATTTGTAAGTGAGCCTGAGATAAGGCAAGCCCCATGTTCAAGGTCACACTGCTAGTAAGTGGACAAGTTGGGGCTTGGACTCTAGTCCAATTATCTCCAGGGTCTATGCTCTTAATCACTGAGCCATATGGTACACCTGCTGGCTCAGAAGCTCTTGGCACTGCCTGGGCCAGCAAGGCCTCGAGGAAGCAGAGAGAGGCCAGGTACAGAGGGTTCAGAGGATGAAGCAGGCACACTCTCAATGTAAGAGGCCCGAGTGAAACACCTCTATTAGAATGCTGTGGGAACCATATGGAAACATTAGGCTGTGCGTTGGGGAGGTTCCAAGAGACAGAGGAGAAAGGATGTGCTACCCACCTCTCTGCTTTGAGTCTAGCCAACCCTGCTCTTCCAAACTTACAGAGGCTACTCACCTGGTATGGGTACAAGGTGACCCCATTGGTTCTTGACAGGGACCAGGTGCCGTCCAGGTATTGGTGAGCCTGGATGGCCACTGAATTGAGGATGTTCCCATTGCTGGGACTGGTGGCCATCTGGAGGCTGACCTTGGCCTGGTGGGTGGGGGACCCACTCTTCTTTTCTGCCCCATTACTGACCCCAAGGCTGTTGGGTTTGCTGCCATGCTTGTTGACGAAGCCTGTGTAGTTGGAGGAGGCGTAGGCGGCAGGCACAAAGGCCCAATCCCTGGGCTGCTGGAGTCCACCCATGTGCCGGGAGCCCACCAGGGCGGGGATGCTGGACAGTGGTGGGGGTGAGCCAGGGGAGGCATCATAGTGCTCACTGCCAGCCGCCTGCTCCAAGGTCAGCACCATCTGGATGGCCTCCTGCTTCAGCTGGTTCAGGTGCGTGGCACAGATGTCACAGCGGTTGTCCCGGTCATTCCATGCCTTCCGGATGGTGTTGGGGACCTGGAGTTTGTCATGAATCACGGCCGAGAAAGCAGGGTCCTGGAGAACAGTGAGGCAGAAAACAAGAGAGACAGAGCCTGTAACTCAGGGCTGCTAAGCACAGTTTGGGTATCCAGTTTATGAGTTAAGCTCTAGGCGAATCCAAGGAATTAGACTGATTGACTGATTGACTGGCATCCAATACAAATGAGAAGCCAGCCTGGCAGAAGAGCATCTAGGGTTGACAAACATGTTTTGACAAATGCCTAAGAATTTTATAGTTCAAACTTCCATTAAAGAAGGACAAAAAACCCCAGAACAGATTCCTAAGTCTCCTCCTCATCACACCAGTCAAATAAGAACTTCTTGTTCTTGGACCAGCCCACAGTGTTCAATCAGAGACACAAATGTTTGTGCAGGCACAATGGGGTCTGGACCCACACCTTGTGGCCCTCTGGCCTCATGTTACCCACAGAAAGTCAGTAACAGATGGAGGTGCTACTTGTGACCTGGAAGAGAGACTCTGCTCTAAGGAAATCTTGGCCTCATTAGCACTGGGTGGTTAAGTGAAAACCAAGCAAACAGATTCTGGATCAGACACCCAGCCTGATCCAGCAGCCCAGCAAACTTCTGCAGGTGAACTCATGTTTACCACGTGGCCCACTCCAGGCTGGCCATGTCTGTATCCACGCATCTGAGACACATGAAAATAAAAATATCTCCCTGACAGTCCAAGATACTTTCCCACACAGACATCGTCTAAAACTACTACAGCAGAATCTCCATTGCTGCCCACCTCCCTACACTGACCGCCTCCTTAAGTTGACCTAATTTTCATAGCCCTGACACACACCCCATGTACATATCAGTACAGCAGGCCTAGTTCCTTATGCTGGCCACCTCCATAGGCTGACCAGTTTATTACAGCTCCTTGGGTGGTCAAGTTATAGAGGTCCTACTGTATCTTTTAAAAAGATCAGAACATTTAATGAAGATGTCTTTCATTTACTTGGCTTCACACTTTTATAAGAAGGCAGGATTACCCAGAGACAAAAGCACCAGGAGTGTTAACTGGGTATCAAAATATTTCCCAGTACTGCTACTTGTGACCTTGGAGTTCTGCGTGACCTCAGACAACTTACTTAATTTCACTGAACCTCTCATTGTCCTTCCTGTAAGCTCCTTCCAGCTTCATGACTGTGGGGCAACTGGGACGGGAGGGTACAGGATGTGTATACATGGAGAGAGCCACTGTGTCATTTGGGGGACCTGGTTGAATTTTTGAGGGTCAGCAGTTGCTGCCCATAAGGAATGAGGCTCGTCTCAAGGCTTATTTACCTCTAGGACTTTAGGGGGGAATCTGCCCATCTGCAATTTGCTTTTATGGGGCAGAAATCCCATCAGAGCTGAATAGGGTCTGAGGAGCTGTGGGCGAGGGCGGTGGCATTGGGCAGCCAGGGTGGGCAGGAAGACGGTCAGAGTGAGGGCCGCTCTTAATTACGATCCATCTTGATTACGGGCTCTCGTATTTTGTTTTCCCTGTTTAACTACCCTGAACAGCGCCTCAGCATGCGCTGATTAATTGATTAATAAATCAAGAGGCCTCTTTACACAGCAATGGCAAGGAGTAGCCCAGGAGGGAGAAACGCAAGACAGTCAGATAAAACGATGGGAAACAATAGGAGGTCAAGGTTGATCAGGTCCCGGCTGGGAAGTGATGTGAACCTCAGGTCCCAGCTGGGAAGTGATGTGGACCACATGGGGCCGGCCTCCACCGCAGCTGCCGTGTCCGGAGAGTCTCTGATCACAACACGGAGCACTGGGGAACCCAAAAGGGCCCCCCAGGGACCATTCTAGAACAGATTATCACCTCAGCTTACAGACAAAGAAACAGCTCAAAGGGGGATACAAGTTTGGCCCACCCCGAGATTTCTCTGCTCCCTGCCACTCCGTGATTTTTCACTATAAGATCCCAAGAATCACATCCATCAATAGACCTACAGTTCTATGTTTTTGCAGACACATAAGGTTGTCAACCCCACTCACCTAGGAAATTTTCATTTATTCAAAGGGAATTTGGGGCGGGGAGGGGACATATGTGCCAAGATAGAGTTTCCTGCTTTTTCACATAATGTTGAAAAGGCACATTTTCCTCTTATCAATAAACATCATTCAAAAATGTGTTTTTTAATGACCACATGGTACCTTATCCGTTAGTTGTTCCATAATTCATTCCCACATTCTACTGCATAATTGGAGAAAATGTGGGAAATCAGAACGCTGGCATTAAACGCAATCTGCAGCCAATGGCTCCTACTTTCAAGTTACCAAACTATTTGGTTTCGCGAGGCCTCAAGTGAACAGCTCATTGAGAAGATTTTTGTTACCCCGATCATACGGAAGAAATGCCAGAGAAAGGAGGAGGCAGCTGGAAGAGCAGGTGCATCTGTACGTCACAGTTACGTTCACTGCTAGACCTGAGACTCTGGATTTGACTTTGACATAGAGACATACCCCCTTCTGCAGTCCTTGGTTCTGAGACGCCTTTTCTCTCTTCTTCCTCGTTTTTTCCTACTCTCCCTTGAGGCAGTACCTTTTTCCCTGAGCTATCACCATTTCTTGTTTGGCTCCCAACATTTAACAAGCAGGTATGTTGGTTTCCAACACGCCGGGCATTGCACCAGACTGGGCACTTGTGTCTGTTAGGCACAGCCCAGGAGCCTTGGTTTCTGGACCACCAAATGGCACATCTCTCTGCTGCCTCCCCCTAGTGCAGTCTGTAGTGACTCGCAGGGCCAACCTGCACATACTCAGACATGAGTTCAATGCTCCCTGCAATCCATGAGATGTCAGCCAGGGCTCCAGCTCCCCATTGCTCTCCTTCACTCACACCTGCACCAGCCAAAGCCACCTCGGCAAGAGCCAAGAAAACCATCCGTGAGTGCACAGCTAAGCCCACTCCCAATATGACCCAGTATGACCGCCACAGACAGCAGAGCAGGAGCCAACACCATTATTGTCTCATCCAGAGGAAAGCCGAGGGCGAGTCTTTAATGAGTGTGCAGTTGTCAGAGGCGCTCCTTACAGTAAGCAACCCTTGATCTTGAACTTACATGAACCCACGTAAGTTCTTATCATCAAAAGGCCTCAGGACGCCGAGAGATACATCTCACGGAAACAAAAATCCCTTTCAAGGGCTTGTCTACATGTTATAAATATTTGAGTGCAACTCCAAACTTCAAAGTGGAATGACCACCCGACACAGCTTTCTGGAAGCACAGGAATAAAGAGGATACTGCTTCAAGAGAGAGTAGTAATAAACAGGGAAAAAAAGAAAATAGGGGTCCTCAGAACTACAGATGATTGATATATACTATGCTTCCCTGACATGGACACAAAAAGAATGGCAGGGGCCCCAGGAGATGGCCCAGGGAAGGACCCTCAAGGTCAACTGGCATTGAAAAGAACCTGGTCCCGGAGGAGGAATGAATTAGTTCTCCAGCGTGGCTCGCTACCCGCTCATAGCTTCGAAGACATTTGCATTGTCTGGTTCTGATCCATCTGTGGCCTCAGGAAATAGCTTAACTGGAACAGGGATGAACCCACCCACAGGCTAAAACTTCTATTTTTAAAGCCTCAATTTTTACTTCAGCACATACAAAAATGGGTTGTTGGCATTTGGGCGATATTTTCATACTACATTTTTAAGTTTAGGGGGTTATGCCCCCAAACACTCTCATCTTTCAAAAAAATATACAAAATCGGTTTTGCCCCACCTACCCCAGGAAGAGGAATTCCAGGAGGCACTTAGGAAACTGGGAGGGTTCCTCGGAGGAAAGGTTAGGAATGGCTGAAGTTCAAGTTCAGACACCTCCATCTGCTAATGAGTGGCGGCTACCAAAGAGGACAGCAAACCCCAGAAAATGGGTTTCTGATCCCTTCACTGCTGTTCGGCTTCTTCTAGGGCAGTGGTTCTCAACCTTCCTAAGGCCGCGGCCCTTTAATACAGTTCCTGTGGGTCGTGACCCATAGGTTGAGAACCACTGATTTGGGGAAAATGAGATTTCCTGCCACAACCTCTAGGGGTCTCCCATAACCTAATGACTCTCTCTAGTTGACTCTGGCTGATTTATCCAAGAGATTACACCTAAATCCATCTCCCTTCTCACTGGCGCTCATTCTCCAGGTGATTATATCCAAGCCCACAGCCGTCCACATCCTGAGACGTGGGATTCTCTACCTCTAGCCCCAAACTCCACACCTCACCCCAACAGGGCCCTTGGACAGCATCACCCAGATAAATACGTGCAACCTGCTAATTCAAAATTAATTTTCTTTGCCCCTAAACCTCCTCTTATTCCAATAGTCACTAGCTAAGTAAATAGTTTCATTATCCACTTGGGGGCCCCAGGCTAGAAATCTAGAACCTTCCTAGCAACCTCCTTTTCACACACCTCTAATCACAGCACTTTCTAAGAGTCCTGAAGGTCTCTCCTCCCCATGTCCACCGCCATGTTCAGACCTCCAGTGTCCCTCTCATCACCACAATCAGGCCAACCTCACTGTCACCAAAATGATCTTATGAAAATGCAAATCAGATGATGCCATCACTGTGCTCTCCTACTCCTCCATTCTAAGGGTAATCTTACTCAGTCCTTACTTCTTATCTGTAAAACCACTTGTCCAGTGGACTGGGGGAAATACTGTTTCTTTCCATTTTTGATTCCACAGCATAAGACCTACTCCACAGTAAGGACTCAACAATTATTTGGGGAAATGAATGAAGGCATTTAACTGAAGAGAGAACAGCCAAGTAATGAAGCTGGTTTAGGCCCACCATTCATTTATTTTGCATAAACAAATTAGGCCCCTATGATACAATCGTCACAAAAGAAACTCTTTCAAATCTAAGGTGGACATGGTTTCCCAACCAAATTTGCTCCGCCTGGTTAAAGAGCCTCATGTGAGTCAACCATACTCTGGACAGCCTCCTTTGACTGATTATCCCTTAAACTGTAAGAACAGATCCTCTGGTCTCAGTACAAAATCTATTAATCTTGGTCGTAAAGTCCTAAGAAAGTAATGTTTACATGAAGAGGGCTTTATTTAAAAAAATGTTTAACCATCAGACCAGCTTCTCAACAAGAAGACAAGAGACACCTCATAAGAGAAAACTCCAGACCAGTAACTGCACACATGGTCCAGCAAGGTGAGAATCAGCAAGCAGGCAGCGGGCTTATTCACGAAGAGCTGGCAGCCAGCTTTCAATGCATGAGTTGGGACAGGCAACGAGGGCTGTAGAGTCTGCAAACTCAATCAAGACGACAGGATCTACTGCCCAGGCAAACGAAGCCATTTACTAAAGGCCCTCACTAAAGGCCTTCTGTCCCATTTCATCCTCCAAGAGCTGTGTTGCTGAGCAATAAATGCTAAGGCCACTTCCGAGGACCCGCTCATTTTCCACCTTAGTTTAGCAGAAAGAGTCCTGGGAGCCTGTTCCGCCAGAGCCTCTGGGTCTGGGAGGAAGGCACAGCTGGAGTCAGCATGTAGCCTGCATTGTACAAACCGTTGTTGATGTTTGCTTCTGGTTTATTATTCTAGGGGCCCCCAGTGACAAGCTCGGCGAGATTTAAGCTGCTCTTCAAAGGCAGTTTCTTCCCACTTTGTTCCTAAACTTTCTTCCTCCACAAATGCTGCCCCAAGGAACGGAGGAAAATGCCCTGAGAACTGAAATGTTTTGCCCCCCGCAGGGGCAGCTATCCAATGGAATTTACCTTCACACTCCGAACAATCCTGCCACAGGGAGGGTGTGCATTCCCACCTCCACTCTCCCATCCCTGCTGGCCCCTGTCACATTCCCCACACGTCCTTTCTTTCTCAAGAAACTCCATGTTCCCTGTAGCAATTTTAGCCCCAAAGGCAGGTGTCCATATAACAACTTTCTTTTTCGAATGGAAATTGCAAAATCGAAAGTTTACAAAACAAAAGACAAGCAAATCTTAGGTGGTTCCGAACCAAGAATACCAACTGTGTCATTTGTAGTTAAATATTCAACTATCTGCACCCAAATGTCTCTCAAAGAAATAGTTCCTTTTTACCCTCCCTCAGTAATCTCAGAAGAAGAAAAATAAAGATAATTTGCCTAAATCATAGCCATTGTCAGAGAGGGAGAGTTCAGAAATCTGAAACGAAGGATGCTCCCAAAATGCCAGCAAGTGGATGTTAGTTACTTCTTCCTTGGAAGACTGTCCCGGCACATCTCATTTTCCAAATGTGCTTGGTGTGTGCGGAGGATCAAGAATTTAGAGGATGAGGCGGAGCCTGTGGCTCAAAGGAGTAAGGCACCAGCCCCATATGCCGGAGGTGGTGGGTTCAAACCCAGCCCCGGCCAAAAACTGCAAAAAAAAAGAGTTTACAGAGGATGGTTATCACCTGGGGTCTCTCCGACCTCACAGTTAGACACTCTACCCAGCCAGTTACACCTCCAATCCACCCAGCAGGAATTTACTGGTAAACATCAGAATCCTTGACTCCTGGAGTTCCAAGAAGGAAGGAGGCATGTGACTACCTTGTAGGGAAGCCAGGGAACAGATCAACTGTTTGACAAAGTAATGACATCTCATTGCTCTTTGTGGGGAAGAATTACCACCCTCAAGGGTTCTGCTGTTCCCACTAATGCGATGTGTACACAGAAGAGAGGTCCTGAATGGTTCACTCTGATTGGCAAAGAGGACACAGGTATGGTTCCATCTCCAGAGTTAAACAGCTATGACGGAGAGAAAGAGCATGATTCTTGAAAGGACCCAGAGTGTCTTATAATTAGGTTTGCTCCAGCCAAAATAACAACTGCAGCAGCGACAACAATTAGGCCACTGCTCTGATATCACAGGTGAGTGGCTGACACGCCTACTTCATTAGCATAAAACTTCAGTGGAAACTTTCTTCTGGCCTACAGGGCAACATCTGAACTCCAGGTTTGATGTCATTGTAACTAGTCTGCTTGGTGAACTGACAGCTTCACCCAGTAACAATCACACACTGGTGTGTGCCCGAACATGGATCCTAGCGGGACAGAATTCTGAGCAGAGAAGCATAAAGGCGTGCTAGGTAATAAGCTCACAGAGACCAAAAAAAGGGCAAAGGAGAAATGTTAAATGTCAGACCAAAGTTGTTCTACATAAGAAACCAAATTAACCTGGATGTAGCGACTGTGCCCAGCCTGAGGGACCCTGGGTGACGGCAGAGACCTGGTCCTATTAAGGATGGTGTGTGTAGCTTCAGTTTGAATGACAGTACTGAGGGGGGCCCAAGGCAGGTGGGAATGCAATTAATGAGGTTTCTTGCTGTAACAAGTGAAAAAGTGTTACAGATGGCAAGACTTTTCTACTTCAAAAGAAAAGGGAGATTTTAATTAGAACTTAATATGACTAATAACAGTTCATGAATTACTCAAAAGAGCCGATGAGGAATCTCAGCGTGACCGCAGAAACATTTTTTATGTCTAGGCCTCATCATTTCCACCTAGATGGTGCGGACGGTGTCTGCTGATTCTTTTGGGAACTTGGCCAAGAACATGAGAAGTTCAAGTCCTGTCTCTGTCACTTAGTAGCTGTGAGACTGAGAGCCATTTTTAAAAAACCCATCCAAGTTCCATTCTCTTTAAATGTAAACACGGGGATTGATAATAGTACCTTTTGAGTTACGTAAGGAGTAAATGTGATGAACCTGTTTAGTACAGTTCCGGTCCTTGGTAACTGCCAAATAAATGGAGTAATTATTATCAATCTTACAATTATCAGTATCAAATACAGTAGTGCCTTGTACAAATTTAGTATTTCACATGATGGTAGCAGTGATGGGGGTGGCAACAATGCAATTATGCTTTTATCCAGGAGAATTTAGCACTCCGAACGCTAAGAGAGGCGAGAATGGTAAGAAACGGAACATATGACCATCCGTTAATCACCTGCTACATCCAGGTAAGTCAAAGTCTGCTTAAAAGAAATCATAATAAGAACAGGTCTCCAGCGCTGATATGCCCGAGCTTGGACTGAACGGCTCCCAGCCTCCTTCTCTATTTTAAGAGATAAAATAATCCAAGAGTGATTCACTTCCATGAAACTTAGACTATGATTCTTTTCTCTATAACAAGCTGGAAAAAAAAAAATCTTCCTTATTCGTCCCTTAACAGTAAGCAGGGCAAGTCCTAAAGGGGCTTTGCTAGATGTTCAGTTAGAACCACAGAGCCATCAACTGGTCAGTGACTCCTGGGAGCTGCCGACCTATCCCCAGGAGAGGTCGAAAGATAAAGATGATTTCGCATGAACAAAAAACTGTCTGCAGACTTGAAAATCCTGTTCTCCAGTTTATCCCTTGGCCCTGGGGAAATAGGATCCCTTCACAAATAGATTAAAGAGCTTAAGATGGGAGAGTAGATTCCTATTTAAGATGTTTCCCTTAACTTGAAAGTTCATGTTCAATATGACACAAAAATAAAGCACTGGGCTTTAAGTAGATGAGCACTAATTAGGATTCTAATGCAACACGCTAAAATAGTATCTTTAAATTATTAAAGTCCATCTAGACAAGATGTATTTTTTATGGGTAAGCTTTAATGTACTAACAGGTGGCAAATGGAATTATTTTCAATCTGTAAGTAGCTGTATTAGTATAAGGCTATTAAGGATTCTGTTAAGTATCTAATTATGAAATTGCATAATAGTTTCTTTTTCCTTGAATTGATTTTATATGCATGAAATACTGCATGAATGTACTTGGCCGTGTTTTCTTGGACTTAACTACCAAAAAAAATGCAATAACTAAAAATTAGTGTTGTTGCTATTATCTTTAAAAGATGGAATTTTAGCTATAAACCCTATTTTGATTATGTGTTGCAACAAATTTAGATATATCCACAGTTCCCCTGTGACCTAATCCTGGTGGCCAAGAGTTTCAGGCTTTCCATCATTTTCTTCAAGCCATCTTGTCACCTCCCTGGGTTGCAGGAGCCCCTGAATTTCCCTGCCCCTTGGCTTAGGTTCTGCCCTGGTGATAATCCTCACCCTCCTTCATAAACCAGGAGAAGACTTTGGGGGGATCAGGGATACGTGTGCTATTATAATCGTGGGGGTGGTTCCATGAGTATGTCCATGTACAGATGTATTAGAGTGTGCTCTTGAAATGTGTACCGCTTGCTGTATGTCAATTATATATCCATCACGTTAAGAAAAAATCTTGTTCATTCATCCTAAGGCCCAGCTCGTCCGTGAAGTCGGGCTCCCGGGAGGGATGTCTCCCTTCACTGGACTCCCAGAGCACTTCTCTGGTCTGAGTCACTCACAGCACTTAGCAGAGACTTCCTTATTAGAGTTGTACATGTTCTATCTCCACGATCGCAGTAAATTCCTAGGGGGCAGAAACCATGCCATAATTCTAATAGCAATGATAATTTCTATTCTTGCTCCCCTGGAGTCTACTCTCAAGACAGCAGCCAGGGGGATCCTTTTATAGTTTAAATCTGATCTTGCTATTTCTTGGCTTGGAATCCTCCCCTGGCCCCTAACCTAGTTCCCTCAGAGTAG
>NW_003852536.1:2462099-2466927 GCF_000181295.1 Otolemur garnettii
GCCTCCTGACCTACTCTGCAGCAGCCACAAAAGCCTTCTTACTATTCTTGAACACCCAGGAATGTTCACTCCCAGCTGGGTGATTCCTCCTGCCCAGAAACCTTTTGCTTACAGATATCTGCTTGGCTATCTCTCACCACCTCCACAGTGCTCACACATCACCTTGGAAATGAGCCTTCCCAGGCCACCTAATCACACTGCAGGCCACCCCAACCCCCTTCTCCCTGCTTTATTTCTGTCTGTCATGCTGTCACCTTCTCACATGCTCCATGACCCTTCAGCGTCTGTCTCTCTTCGCAAAATAGAAACTGGATGAGAGCACGGACTTTTTCCCATTTTGTTCACTGCTGAGTCCTTAATGCCTAGGAACAATGCCTAAATTACAGCAGGCACTCAGGACCAGTTGCATGAATCAATGAATCGGTTTTCAGTGAAAGGAGTTTCTCTGTCTATTACCTTCATCTTTCTTATGGATTTTTATCACTTTTTTCTTTATAATAAAGTTGTCTATTTAGTAAACTTATCTTTTTTGTTTGTTTCTGCTAGATTTTAGTATCCTGAGAGGATTTGGAGAGCTTATTTCTTCTAAAATTCCTCCAGGTCAAAGGGGTAGGGCGCCAGCCCCATATGCCAGAGGTGGCAGGTTGCCCCGGCCAAAATACTGCAAATACATAAGTAAATAGATAAATAAAATTCCTCCAGAGCCTTATTTCTCAAGGGTGGTCTCACTATGAATGAACCTTTGCAGCAAAATCATTTGCAAAAAAAACAAAAAAACACATACCCACACCCCCTCTCACACACCCGCGATAAGAAAATCTCGGGACACGGGCGCTCGAAAATCCACATGAAAAAAAACACCAAAAGAGACTCTGGGACACAGCCACAGAGAAAAAGAGAGACACAGAGAAAAAAAAGAGAGAAAACCCGGAAGAGGGCGCACACCCCTAAAACCAGAACACTGGGAGACCAAAACACAGAGAAGACCCCCCCCTCCCCCCAAAAAAAAGAAGAACAACCGAAGCCAAGAAGTCAAAAAAAACCCGGAAAAAAAAACAAAAACCCTGGTTCCAAGAAAAAAAATTAAAATTACCCAGGTGTGGTGGCACATACCTGTAGTCCCCACTACTTGGAAGGTTAAGGCAGAGACTCCCTTGAAGAAAGGGGCTGGATAAAGTGGCTCAGGCCTATAATCCTAGCCCTTTGTGAGGCTGGGGTGGGAGGATCACTTGAGGTTGGGAGTTTAAGACCAGTCTGAGCAACATAGTAAGAATCCCATCTTTACAAAAAAAGAAACCTTAGCTGGACATGGTGGTATACATCTACAGTATCAGCTACTCAGGAGGCTAAAGCAGGAAGACCCCAGAAGCCAGTGAGCTATGATGATACCCCTGCACTGTAGCCTGGACAACAGAATGAGACCCTGTCTCAAAGAAAAAGCAAAACAAGTAGGAGAAAGGGACATCTGCCCTTCCCTTTCAATACCTAACCCTGGCCATGGCCTTCAGAGAGGCGCTAATGATTTCACAAGGAGCTCTCCACTCCACCCAACAAATTGCAAACCTCGAAAAACCTCAGTGCTGAGGACTATTGCTTTTTATAGGCGATAATAATTTAAGACAATGATAAATGGCTCTTGCTACATAGCCCTGAGACTAAGGGTATGATGCAAACGTCTTTTTGCCAGATTCTCTCTCTACTCTAAGAGTTTTCAGCCACTGATGATTTTGACCCCCTAGCCCACATGTGGAAATATCTGGAGACATTTTTGGCTGTCACCCCTGGGAGAGGGCTACAAGACATCTCATGAGTAGAGGTCAAGGGTGCTGCTGACTATCTGCCAGTCTGCAGACCAAACGCTCCCTGCCTTCACAAAGAATCATTCAGCCCACTGTCAGCTGTGCTGAGGTTGAACTCTGGCCTGAGCCTTCTCATCTGATTCCTTCTCACCTTAGAGAGGAATCTCTATGCAGGTCAATGAGATGGTGTCTAAATCCAAAAGCTAACTCTGGTGCTCCCCTACCTCAGTTTCCCTTAAGTAAAGAGATACTAAACTCTAAAAAGCACACTCTCTGATCATTTTGACTCTCCCACTGCAGCTGACAATGGACTCTGGTGGGTGTACGTGAGCATACCATGGGTGGGCACAGACCCCCTGACTGGTGCCCTTCAGATCCTGGACCGCCTACCCTGCCCTCCAACCTCCCCTCTGTCTGGCTACACAGGCCACTGCCCTTCCTGGTGACAGAAGCGCTGCTGACAGTGCCACCAGCTGTTTACAGAGTGTGGTGAAAAAGGCTGACGTGGGCCCAAAGGTCCTGGCCACATGAAACCGTGGATCTGGGTCATGGCTTGCGAGGCTGCTTACAGAGTATGTCACTCCCATCACTGCCTCCTGCCCTGAGTTTGAGAGGGGACAGCTGAAGTTGCTTTTTACTATGAAATCACTTCAAGCCTCTGGTCAGATTTCACATCATGGTAACTTAGCAGTTTCCTTCTTAGGGAAGGAAAATCAATGCCACAATAAGACAGAGTCATCTTGGGCGGTGCCTGTGGCTCAAGGAGTAGGGTGCCAGCCCCATATGCCGGAGGTGGTGGGTTCAAATCCGACCCCGGCCAAAAAACTGCAAATAAAAAAAAAAAAATAGAGTCATCTTGAAGTTGTAATTTGGTGCAATCACAGAGAAGACTAGAGATCTCTTTGTTCCTGAAAACACACACTCATAAACATTTCTATAGCTCACCCCATGTGCCAGGCTCTGTGCTGTGTCAGCTGGTGAGGGAAGTCACAAAGGCTCTGGCCATAAGTGTCCCAAGCCATAGGGTCTCTCATAGAGAGCTGAGGTCACCAACCTTTTGCACCAGGGACCAATTTCATGGAAGACAATTTCCATGAGCCAGGGCAGGAGCAGGGTGGTTTCAGGATGACTCCAGCACTTCTATCTCCCCTCAGATCATCAAGCCTGAGGTTCTCATAAGGGGCAGGCAAGCTCCCTACAAGGGTCACAGGCCTATGAGAATCTAATGCCACCGCTTAGGGCAGGCGGCGGAGCTCAGGCAGTGATGGGGGAATGGAGAGCGGCTGGACATACAGATGAAGCTCCTTTGCCAGCTCACCTGCTGCTCACCTCCTGCCCTGTGGCCTGGTTCCTAAGAGGCCACACCTGGGGGTTGGGGACCTCAGCTATCCATTGTTTTCACTCACGATACATCAGAAGTGACTTACATCCTTGAGCAGAGGATGTAACATCTCAGCAACATCTGACAGAGGGTGTCTAAACTCTGAGGCCTACCCAGGAGGCCCAGAACTAACCTCTCTATCCTGTTTACGCATTTGAGGAGGTAATCGTGGAATACTCAGCCATCTGGCTCACCCTTCTTTCAGCTATAATGATCTTCAGGAGAAAGGTCTGAACTGAATGAACCAAAAGGTCATTCACTGAGATGAGTGAAGCATCCCTGAAATATTTAAATACGGCAGGATGGTGGACTGGGGGGCAGGAAGGGCAAGGAGCCTTTCTCCAGGGGCTTGGCCCCACCTCTCCTTCAGCTCCAGTCAGTAACTCCTGAGACACAGACTGTCGCATCCCCAGGACATCAGGGAACTGGCTGGCCATCCTCACTTCCGACTTCCCCCTCTTCAGTCCTGATCAGGGGTGAGATCCCTGGACGTGGCCGTGGGCAGGTGCTGTGCTTTGTCACCTTCTTTAGTGTGTGCTGCCCCCGCCAGCCTCCAACAGCAGAAGTGGCCTCTTTCGGGGCTGCAGCCTTCATGGGGTCCGCAGAGGACCCCATGGGAGGCAGAGGTGGAAGAACACCCTGAAATGTTTCGGTGATGCTTCACTCATCTTAGTGAATGGCCTTTGGGTTTATTCAGCTGAGGATCAGCGCAAAGGCCGGAGCCGTCTGCTTTGAGTGACCCCTTCTAGATGCTCCCTACACAGCCTCAACCACAGCAAGCCCCATGTTGACATGTGAATGAGAAAGAGGATGAGCAAACCAGGAGCCCACTCCGTGATGCCTCCAGTCAGTCCAACACCCGGGAGCCCAGGACTTGACAGAGCACAGCTGTATTTAGCTGCCATATTGTTAAGTGATTAATGTATCTTCACATTTTAAAAGAGAGCTTTCTAGGCTAGGGGCAGTGGTTCATGCCTGTAATCCCAGCATTCTGGGAGGCTGAGATGCAAGGATTGTTTGAGACCTGCCTGGGCAACAAAGCCAGATCTCCATCTCTATTAAAAACTTTAAAAATTAGGTGAGTATAGTGGCACATGCCTGTAGTCCTAGCTACTCAGGAGGCTGAGGCAGGAGAACAGCGTGAGCCCAGGAATTTGAGGCTGCAATAAGCTATGATCAGGCCATTGGATTCAAGCCTGGGTGACAGAGTGAGGGGCTGTGGAGAAAGAGAAGATTGGAGGGGAAGGGAAGAGAGAGAAAAAGAAAAAAAAAGAAGAAGAAAGGTAAGAAGGAGAGAAGGCAGGCAGGCAGGCTTTCTGACTATTTTTAATAGACCCCAAAGGAGATATATTTTAATCAGTCAATTCATGTGCACTGTCTACCTAGGTAAATTAATTACATAAGAAACTAAAAATATGGCTCTGCACCCATAGCACAGTGGTTACAGTGCCAGCCACATATACTGAGGTTGGTGGGTTCAAACCTGGCCTGGGCCAGCTAAACGACAATGACAACTGCAACAAAAAATAGCCAGCTATTGTGGCAGGCGCCTGTAGTCACAGCTACTTGGGAGGCCGAGGCAAGAGAATCACTTAAGCCCAAGAGTTTGAGGTTGCTGTGAGCTGTGATGCCACAGCACTCTACCCAG
>NW_003852536.1:2466971-2471977 GCF_000181295.1 Otolemur garnettii
AAAAAAAGAAACTGAAAACAGCACTATAACACTAAACCTCTGACGTATTAATCTTATGCAAAATATGAGTAGGCTCAAAGGGAAAGAGCATAAAGCAAATTCTGTGAATTCACTCAAAGTAGCGAGAGGGCCACCTTACAGTTCCTTGCTCAACACACACACATGTATAAACACACATACATCTCTTTGGGAGAGAATCCGTAAGCTGGCTCTGGCGGAGCAGTTCTGGGGATAAACAGTACTGGTCGGAGGCTCCGGAACTGAGATCAGTGACAAAATTCACCCCTTCCCACCCAGCCTGCCTCTACCAGTTTTCCTCAGGATCGATTCCGAGGAAGTTAAACACTACAATGTTCATAATGTGATTTGTGTGGTGGGATGAAGGCTGAAAATTACAAAGCTGTGCCCTGAGTATTTTCTGGGTGACTTGAAAGGGGACGGAGGAATGGGAGAGAGCAGGAGCGTAGAAGACCTTTTTAAAGTAGATTTTAATTTTGATTTTGGTTACAGATTTCAATGCAATTGGAGAAACTCTGTGTGGACTAGGTGTGGACCTTCCATATCAGTAGGAAATCAGAAGAAATGAAAGATGCAGGGAATATCCCTCCTACCCACGTGGCTGCATTTTAAAACTCTTTCAAATGCCATTTTATAGATAGTACTTTCCAATACAAATGCAGACAGGTAGATTTCTGCCTGGTTAATCTATTCTTTCAATATCTTCAGTCATTCACCTCTTTACTCACTAATTTCATTCATGTATAAAACATCTATTATCTAATTGTGCCAGATCCTTTGTTAGGTGCTGGAAAACAAACACAGTCCCAGCCTCTAGAGGGTATTACAAAACTATTAACATCAAAGATTCAAACCAGAAAATAGTGCGTCCTCTCTATCAGGAGAGCTGATGAAGGAATTATAGACTGGGCAGAGCTCTGGACTCGAATTCTGAAGACCCGGGTCTTAGTCTAAGCTTTGCCATTTTCTAGTTTCATGGACTTACCCAAATCACTCAATCTTCTTGAGCCTTAGTTTCCTCATCCATAAGACCAGGATAATACTTATCCCTCAGTGTTGATGTAAAGATTAAATAGAATCATAGACATCAAAGTACTTTATGAAGAGCTCTACAAACCAAGCATGTTATTATTATAAACACTCAGTTTTTCCTGCATTTAATACACAAAAAAAGCATAGCCAGAGCCTAACCTATGTCCTATTCGATGAACTTCCCAGTTCTCGGCTAGCGAGCTCAAGACCAAGTGTGAAAAGGGATAGCAGAATCACAGGACCAAAGGGGACCCACCCAGGTAAGCCTTTGGCTCCAAAGAACGGCCACGATCAAAGTGCTAAGCCCAGCTAAGTGTCCAGCTCTTTTTCTAGACCCTCCATACAGATAGGAAAATGCTCTCAGCTAAATTTATCACAATGGACAGGTCAGAAAAGATAAAGCCAGAGTGGCTCAGTTTCTTCCCCGGTCTATAGTTAAGACCGATGTCAAGCACGCGCTGTCCACACTCGTTAGACACATCTGAGAAGTCACTTCCCTGACCTCCCTGCGCTGCTGTGGTGGCCAGGCAGAGGGATGAAATTTTCCAGAAGGAAAAATCAGCACAGTCCCATGCCATTTGAACTTCTGTGATAAGCCCAGTTCTAAGCCAAGCAAAGAGAATCATTCAAGGCTTTGGAGACAGTTAGCCAGAGCCTATGAAGACTTCACATGCATGAATCTAGGATCTTGGGATTGCCTCAGGGTAGTAGATCTTAGGCAAGAGATGTCCCCCACCAGGCTCAGCCCTCCATATAGCGAGTGGTCACTTTCAGAGACCAGACCTAGAATCCCAAAGCAGAGCCTGAGTCCTCTGTAGTGAGATGTGCATGTCCCAGAACAGGCCTGGCCGGAAGACTGCTCTGGATCCAGCCTTACCTGGGTTTTTATGGCCCCAGGTCACACATCTAAGTCTGTCCATGATCAAAGGTCAGCAGTGGGGCAGGCCGTCCTACTCAGGAGACATTGGCCCAAAGACTAAAAAGATAGGGCAGCAACCTGTGGCTCAAAGGAGTAGGGTGCCAGCTCCATACACTGGAGGTGGCAGGTTCAAACCCAGTGCCAGCCAAAAAGTACCAAAAATAAAAAAATAAAAATAAATAAAAAGATAATTTGGACTGGGATGAGATGATAATCAACCATGTCTTGTAGGATTAGGAAAAATTTCATAGCTCAAGAAACAAGGTAGGTTTCAAAGGTCAAAGGGTTTCCTGGGGAGCCTTTAGCTATCCAGAGGTGGCCCAGCTGACCAGATAGCAAAATCTCCAGATTTCCTTCAGAAATAAATGATTCTCTGCTATGTCCAGAATGTCCCTGGGTAAACTCTGCACACCTCCAGACAGGATGAGCTGACACCTGATACCGGACTCAGGTGGGGCTACCAAGGTGAACAGCTCCAGGCCAGCTGTCTTCAGAGCCACCGATTCAATCAGATTATATCCTTCGGGAAACATTGAAGGGCAATTATTATGCAAAAGATAATCTCAGCACTCCTCTGCATTCCCAGGGACCTGGTCAAGAGGTTACACACAAGATTTTTAAAAACTGTTCAAAGACAAAGCCTTTAAGAGTATGATTTCATAAATGGGTTTCAGATGCAATTTCCTACTATTTCTTTCCCCACAAAAGCTAGTTCTCGAAGGATCATATGATTGTGCTCTTTACACTCAAATATAGATACATTCACTGTCAATTCCAGTGCGTTTGGAAGCTATCCAAGCCCTGCTGTGGGCACTGGCTTGATCAATACTGGATCTTCCCACGTTATTATTTACAAACAGAGTTTTAGTTGCTTTTTTCTGCAAATAACATAAAAACACAAACACTGACAGGCATTCTTCTTAGAGCGGAATTCATGAAGCCAATATCAATCAGACATTATTTTAAATCATTTAACCCAAAGTCGTTAATATCGGAGATTTTGTTAGCTTGTATTAAAATTTTATTTCTGTTAAACAGTTCAACATTCATAACTATTATACATTTCAAAGGTTTAAGGGTATAGTAAACTGGGATTATTGAAGTTTTCCTTTTAAAAATACCTTGGTTCTTTAGTAAAACCATAACCTTTTAACACTTATTTCAACTCTTTCTACCAATTACCATCCGCTGAAAACATGCTGGAAAACCTGGAATTTTTGGTTACAATTTCAGGCACATTTATAAGTCTCAAAACTTAAGGGGACAGGAAGGAAGACTCGTTTTTCCATTTGTTACCTTATTCCATTTGCAAATGTGAATCAACTTACAATCAAAGAAATTGACTTTTATAAAACTAAACACATGGGGTTTTGAAAGACGTAGGTCTGTACGCTCCCCGCAGTGACTTCATTCATTCACTCAGCAAATATTTACACACCCAGCACCTATTATCTCCCCAGCACTGGTGATAAAGCAGCCAACAAATTAAGGTCCCTGCTGTCAGGGAGCTCTCTTCTGCAGAAAAGAGAGTAATGAGCAAATGTGAAATGTTGCATGCGGCACCTGGAGAATGAAGCAGGACCGGGAAGGGATTCTGGGAGCTGGATTAGCACAACTGGGCAGAGCGACGGGGCTCACAGGGATCAGCAGCCAACACAGTTGAAAATGAGGTCCAGGAGACCACTGAATGCTACACTCCCACCTCCACTCATATGTGAAATCTCACTCCCAGTGTGAAGGCTGGAGGTAGAGCCTTTGGGAGGTGACTAGGTCACGAGGGTGGGGCCATCACGAATGAAATTAGCGCCCTTCCCACTGATAGCTCAGAGGACCCTCTCTCCAGAGTGACAAGGTGACGTCTACAAACCAGGAAGAGGTCCCTCACCAGACACCCAGTCTGCCATTGCCATGACTGTGAACTTTCCGGTCTCCAGAAACATGTGAAATAAATCTCTGTTGCTTACAACTTACTCAGTCAGGGGTGTTTTATTACAGCAGCCCAGTTACAGTAAGCCAGAGACTATCAGGCCTGGAGTTCAGGGGAGAAAGGCAGGCTAGAGATACAATTTTAGAAGTTGATAAGACACTAATAAGTGTTTAAAATTACGGGACTGGGGAAGATCACACAGGGAGGAAGGGCAGGTACAGAAAAGAGTTGATAGCTGAGCTGAGCTCTCCAGGCTTATTTAGAGCAGATGGGAAGGAACTAGCAAAGGATATGAGAAAAAATAGCTCATGAGGTAGAAAGAGAAACCAAATAGAGTGCAGTTCAGGAGACAAGGTAAAGGAAGTATTCCAAGAAAAAGAAAATGATCCACAGGTAAAAACCTAATGCTGCCTGGGTGAGGGCAGGTGTCCCAGCAGAAAAACTAGGAAGTATGAAAGAAATGGTGGATTGGTCAAGTAAAATGAGGACAGAGAACTGAACATTTGCATACTAGTTATGGTATAGAAGGTCAATTCCTCACCCATGAGACAGGGATAGTAATGGCACCTTATGGGCTTACGTGAGTCCGTACATGTCAAACACTTAGAACAGCGCCTGGCACGTAGCAGGGGGTCAACAATGCTGACTGAATCAGTGGATTAAAATCATCCCATCACTATAATTATCCACCACAAACATCATTTAGCATTTATTACCACTGATGACCGTCACAAGAGCTTTTGCTTGAGTGATGTCAACTAAAGGATGCATGGAATAGGCTGAATTGAGGGTAGATATACCACACCTAGGGTGCATCTTACAAGGGTACCCGTGAAACTTACTAAATGTAGAATATAAATGTCTTAACACAGTAACTAAGAAGATGCCATGAAGGCTATGTTAACCAGTTGGATGAAAATATTTCAAATTGTACATAAAACCAGCACACTGTGCCCCATGATTGCATTAATGTACACAGCTATGATTTAATAAAAAAAATAAAATAAAGAAGTTGGAGGCAAAAAAAATTAACAAAAAAAGAAGTTGGAGGCAGAGAGTATGAAATTTATTTCAGAAATAAATTTCCTGTAAAGATAATCAAAGAGGCTC
>NW_003852536.1:2473155-2475657 GCF_000181295.1 Otolemur garnettii
CCACCTTAGGTGTACGTGGCTGGCGCCCTAGCCGGTTGAGCTATAGGCGCCGAGCCAGCATCACCTGTTTTGACATGAATCATCACAGACAGATCTGGAAAGTATAACTTTGAGCTAAAAATGTGAGTTGTCCAAGGGTATGTCCAGCATGGTACCACTCACAGAAAAACACACGGCCGTGGTGTCCAGTCTGGCAGTATCCTAAACTGGCAGTATTCTCACATGCTGCTAAAGATTATCTGTGCATCTGGTGCAACCTAATGCTGCCTGGTAGAGGGCCAGTGTGCTGGCAGAGAAACTGGGAATTGGAGAAATGGGAGGCCCAGGAGTGTAGCAACTGCTGAAGTGGAAAAAGACAGAGGTAGGATCACATGGGTAGCCAGAGTAATTGCCCTACCCCGGCACAGGGCAGCCACGAGCAACTTTCCTATAACCCAGGGGTGTCTACCCTTTTTTTCTCTGCTGCTGGAAGGAGAAGAGTTGCCTTGGGCTACACAATAAACACACAAAGGCTAACAACAGCTGATGAGCAAAACAAAAGGTTTGTGAATACTTTGCACAATCTCCCACAGCACAGATAAGCCAAACAGTCCTCATAAAATCAACTTGTGTGGCTCGGCACCTGTGGCTCAAGCATTTAAAGCACCAGCCACATACACCTGAGCTGGCGGGTTCAAATCCAGCCTGGGCCCACCAAACAACAATGACAGCTGCCATCAAAAAATAGCAGGGCGTTGTGGCGGGTGCCTGTACCCAGCTACTTGGGAGGCAGGAGGCAGGACAACTGCTTGAGCCCAGGAGTTGGAGGTTGCTGTGAGCGGTGATGCCCAGGCACTCTACCCAAGGTGACAGCTTGAGGCTCTGTCTCAAAAAAAAAGAAAAGAAAAGAAAAGAAAATCAGCTTATGGCCCATGGGCTGCAGGTAGATAGGGGGATAGGAATCTCTTTTTCAAATAAAATCTTACACATAAATCTAGTGAAAGGAAAAGGAGACAGTGAAACAGGAGCGGGGGAAGGAAGAAAGGAAGGAGGGAAGGAAGGGAGGGAAGGAGGGAGAGAGGAAGGGAGGGAAGGATGGAAGAAAAAGGAAGGAAAGAAAGAAAAAAGGATAGAGAGGTAGGGTGGAGAGAGAGACAGAGAGAAAAGAAGGAAGGAGGGATGGAGGAGAGAAGTACAGAAGGAGGAAGAGAAACGGGAAGGGAAGAGAGAGGGAAGAAGAGGGAGACAGAAAGGAAGGAAGAGAGAGGGAGGAGAAGGAAGGAAACAAAGGAGGAAGGAAGGGAACAGAAGGAGGAAGAAGGGAAGGAGGGAAGGAAATACCATTGTGGTTAAAGCCGAGCAGGGCCAGGGCCCTACCTGCGCTCTAAGAAAGCCGGAATATTCCTCAAAGGAAACCCTGGCCCCCCTGGTTGCTGCCACAGAGGCCCCACTGCGTGTGAAGCGCTCCGGATGTTTATTTATTTTAACATGTTGCCTTCATCGGCGGTGACAGCAGAACAAAGGTTTCCGTGTTTGTTTTCTGGTTTTCAAACCATAAATCAAAACGATGCCTCTGCCGGTTCTTCTCCTTTACAGGTGGAAGGTTGCGATTTCCTGAATTATAAGTCAACATCGCATGCCCAGATATATCTATTTTACTTGAGATTTCCCGGCCTGTCAGATATGTCAAGCACTGACAAGAATAACAAACTGAGTTTCAGGGCTGGCATGAATGAAGTCGGTGTCAATTATGAGAAGAATTTGTGTTTTAAATGTCAATTACAAAGATGATTTCTACCTAGAACCTACTGCTAAAAATTTAAAATTGAAAGCTTAAGAGTTTAGCATGAATCTTATGAAAATTATACAGAGGGTGCCAAAAACATGCATAGATATTTTAAAAAAAGAAAACTATAGTAAAAATTGTAATACTCAAGTCACAATTGACTTCTGCAAGTATAAGAGATACAAGATGCAATACAAGATAGGGTGGTACCTGTGGCTCAGTGAGTAGGGCACTGGCCCCACATACTGAAGGTGGTGGGTTCAAACCCAGCCCTGGCCCAAAACTGCAAAAAAAAAAAAAAATATATATATATATATATACACATATACAAGATAACAAATTTTATTGGTATATATTGAGCATAATAATTTTACTACAGTTTTTCCTTCTTAAAATGTGTATAATTTCTTTGGCACCTTCTGTATACACTTATTTGCTGATTAGTCTTCATTACGCTGATTTGAACACAGATCTCAATGTGTACGGGATAACAATTATCCTGGCAAAAGGAGGGCAAAATGGAGATCATTTCTCATAAATACATACGATAAGAAAGAAACAGATTGTATGTAACTTTTTAATATTTTAAACCGTTTTTTATGTGTTAAAGGCATTAGTCAGTTCTGACCTTTTTTTTTTTTTTTTTTTGAGACAGAACCTCAAGCTGTCCCCCTGGGTAGAGTGCTGTTGCGTCACAGCTCACAGCAACCTCCAACTCCTGGGCTCAAGAGATTCTC
>NW_003852536.1:2475872-2479708 GCF_000181295.1 Otolemur garnettii
AAAATGTTACATTGAACACCTTCTTCCAAGGCATCACGTCCAAATAACTAATATACTCAAGAGACCAAAGAAAAGTTATTTTTTCAAATTTAGCCATAAACAAACTTATAGTGAAGACAGACGCTTAAATATATATTTATGGTTGTCTCTTTCCAAAATAAACAATAATCGAAATTCTTAATCCCTGACTCTTCTTCTCCAAATCCTACTAAAAGTTGACACCTCTTTCCTCCCGCCCTCCCCTTCTCTTCAAAGATCTCACTCAGCTCCGTCACTACGCTGCAGGGCACTGCAGTTGTGGGTTCTAATCCTGGTACACTGGCTTGGAGTGCTGAGTAATTGTGGAATGGTCCCTTTGCCAGCCTCCAGCCCCAAGGCCTTAAGAAAAATAGTAAGAAACAAACAAATAAAAAACACACACACACACAACCCAGCACTGACTTCAGAACACAGGTCTGAAGCAAAATGACTAAAGACTGCAGACCGAGGAGCCATCTTTCTCACTTGCTTTGCCAACACCATCAACGCTCTTCATTATACAATATATTTTTTGCAAAAGCAAATGTATATAAAAACACTAAAGACTGTCTCTGCACTCTTCTGGGCTCTGGATATAGAAATCCATCTGTCTGACTCTAAGGCCTTCCACTTTCATTTCTTCATCTTGGTGCCAGTTGCTGGTCTTGAAATAAAAACCCACTGAAGGCAAAAAGCCATCCACTTGGTCAAATGCGTGAAAAATCTGACAGTCAGGGGTGCATGCCTCTATAATGCAAGTACCATCCCCATTTAGCATCATCATCCATCAAGGGCATCAAGGACTTGGGGGTGTTTCCTAGTTTATTACCCGGTCTGGTCTCCTAGGCACAAATTCTCATTCACCATTCAGTAGAACATAAAGGATTATTTTCGACTCAGTTTGAAGTCTGAGAATTTTTAAACTCCCGGACTGAAGTAAATAAAAAATCACCATCTGGGGGTAAAATGTCGTGTTAGCATGGGGAGGGGAGTACACAGAGCTGATGGTGCCCAGAGATAGAAGGCCCAGGGGCTGAGCACCAGGCAGCTGTGCCCACCTCAGGCTCTACCCACCGGCCACCTTCCTGCCTGTCCTCCTGCGTAGGAAGCGAGAGACTCAGCATTTGGATACTTTAAAAAAAAAATGCAAGTAGGCGGCCCGAGGTGGTTTAGGCCTATAATCTGTAACCCTAGCACTCTAGGAGCCAAGGCAGGCAGATTGCCTGAGCTCAGGAGTTCTGGACCAGCCTGAGCAAGAGTGAGACCCCCCCATCTCTACTGACAAAATAGAAAAAAATAGCCAAGCATTGTGGTAGATGCCTGTAGTCCCAGCTACTTTGGAGCTGAGACAAGAGGATCACTTGAACCCAAGAGTTTGAGGTTGCTGTGAGCTGTGACTCCATAGTACTCTAGCCCAGGGCAACAGAACAAGACTTTATCACCAAAAAACAAAACAAAACAAAAATAACAACAACAAAAGATTGGGGAACTTTACAACGTGGAAAGTGTAGACTCCTGTGTTGAAATAAATTTATGAATGGGACTTCAAGTTTATGAATGTCCCTGGGAGTGTCTTCGGGTGCCCAGAGAGTTAGTCTTCTCTGAAGACTGCATCTTTGATAAGCCCTCGGCTTTTCCAGTCAACATTCCCAGGAACAATGTCAAGAAGTGATCTGGAGAAGCCTTCCGGTTACAAATCTGGGGTCTCTAACGTTACAGACACAGTTCCCCTAAGACACTTGACTCCAGGGGCACTAAATAGCTTGCAGTGCAAATTCAATGTATACTCAGCCAGACAGGAAAACAAGGACATCTGAGGTCCTAGAACTGGGAAAGCAGGATGGACTCTAACTGCAGGAATGAAGAGATAATAAATGAGCTGAGGGTGGTCAATTCCACACAGCTCTCAAATCCACTTTCCTGTCCCCCCCCCCTACTGTCCCCAGTTTGGGCACTGAAGCCACCCATCTCTCACCTGGATGCCGGCAGTAAATTTCCCCGTTCTATGCCAGCTCCCCTCTAACCATTAACACACAGCAATTAGGGTGGGTTTTAGGAACTTAGGGAATTTCCACCACTTGGTCTCAAATCCTTCCTACGCCTACAAGGCCCTCTATGACGTAGCTCCTGCCTGCCCTCCTGCCCCTCCTGTGACATTCTGCCCTCGCTGTAGGCACGTCCACGCTTGCACACACCGCTCCCTTCCTCCTTACCCTTCAGATGTTGGCTGAAACATCACACCCTCATTGAGCCTCCCCCACCTCCACCCTTCTATCCAAAACACCTAAATACTTCTTTTGGTGCATATATCACAATGTGGCTGTGAGATTAGCTATCTAATAACTTATCTTCTCTGGAATATAAACCCTATGAGAGCACAGTCCTGTCTATGTCACCTCCCTATGCTTAGGGCCTAGTGCCTGGTGCCCTCCAGTCAGCAGGCTCTGAATGAGTGCGTATGAATGAAGGAGTGGATAAATGAATGGCCATTGGCACAGGGCCATTTAGGACAAGGAGTGAGGGGTGGGGGATATTGACATTTCAACATACAGTCAGGCCTCCCAATGTGTGGGCTCTGCCTCTACGGATCTGTGGAGCCAACGGTGGATCACGTGAATCAAGACACCAATTGGTAAAACTCATAGAGCATAGTCAGGAAAAAGATGGTTGCATTTGTACTAAAGACATAAAGACTTTTCCTCTTGTCATTATTCCACAAAGAATACAGTATAACAACTACTTACGTTGTATTAGTAAATGATGATTTAAAGTATACGTAGGTTATATGCAAGAACAATGCCATTTTATGTCAGGGTCTTGAGCGTCTGTGGATTTTGGTATCTACGGCGGATCCTGAAACCAATCCCCTATGGATGCTGAAGTACAATTGGATATTCCGATGAGGACTATAGCTCAGCTAAAGTTTGCTACCTACTTTGTATTTCTGCAGTTTTTTTGTTTTATGGCCGGGGCTGGGTTTGAACCCACCACCTCCAGTATATGGGGCCAGCGCCCTACTCCTTTGAGCCACAGGCACCACCCAAAACTTTGTATTTTTGTTAGTCTTTCCCTGTTTCACTGTAGTGATCAGGACAGCAAGAGACAGGGGAAGACGCCTCATACCCTGCAGCCCATATTTTGGAGGGAAAAAAATTCCAAAAGGTCGGGAGGTTGGTCCCTAACCTGGAGCCTGGGGTTAGGCTGGAGGCCTGGGGCACTGGGCCTCAGTGTTCTCCAACACAACCCAACTGGGAGAAGCAAATACATATCTAAACTCAGGGGACCGAGGACTGGCAGAATCCACACTCAGCCAATCTCTGGCACACACGCCAACTGGAAAATCTCAACAGAGCACAAATATGTAGATTTCAGTACAACTCTGACATCCAATTTTACAAGGATTACTTGGAATTCCTCAAAATGAACCAAACTTCTTGTATTAGAAAATATATACAGGTACTTGTGTGACTTTATAAATATACTAAAACCATTGACTTGCACACTTAGAAACTGTATGGCATGTGAATTATATCTCAATAATGAAATGGCCCTTCCTTCCCCACTCCAAATCCAAATCAGTGTTTATGTCGATGATAATACACACGGTTTACCCACAGGTAAAATAATTTGTGAAGCTTACCTTCCACAATGCGCTTGGGAATCTCAATACTTGAAAAATGAGTAAAGTGAAGTAGTTTAGCTGGACTGAGCTAACACTAATTTTGCAGTATCAGTACAAAATGGAGAAACTTACTCCATTAAGTCAGTGACAAAGGCTACGAGTCACTGTAGCAGCCCCTATAGCTTACGGCTAGGAG
>NW_003852536.1:2480386-2491843 GCF_000181295.1 Otolemur garnettii
GAACGCAATCAGTACGCCTCTGCTTGGGGAGCTGTTCAGAAGGCAGCTGAGTGAATGTGCAGTGAGGTTTCCAAAGGTGCTCCAGTTCCCCCAGAATGCCTTTGCCCTTTGGGTTAGAGGTCACAACCTACTGCTCACTGCCATCAGTTGAGTGAAGCAGGAGTTCTAGCTAATTTCATCCCAACATCTGAGAATGTGGATGTGGCACTCAACGTTTAACTGAGTTTGTTACCACAGAGAAATGCGTGTGTGGACGCACTCATGTACACAGATCACTTAATGCCTGGAAATGAATCAGACACACACAGAAGCAAAAACCAACATCTGAAAAGAACCCAACAGGGAGACCAGGGACTGGCAAACATTTGCTGCAAAGGACCAGACAACAAATACTTTGGGCTTTGCAGGCCATACGGTTTCTGTCACAACTACTCAACTCTGCGAAGAGGAAGAAGAACGTTGCCACAGGCAGTGTGTACATGAACCAACATGGCTGTTTCCAATAAAACTTTATTTATAAAAACTAGCAGCAGGCTAGATTTGGCCTACAGGCCATAATCTTCTGCCTCCTGGTGTATATAATGAAAGTGTGACTCTTTAAGAAACATTTAAACCATTTCAAAGGAATCTTCCCCCAAATTAGAGATGACCTCATCTTCTTATAAAATCATGAGACACGACTTAAGCTTTTGACCATGCAGCGTCCACTATGAATGTTAGTTAATTTCGTACCATGTGCTACATGACATAATTTCCAAATGCACAGTAAATTATAAATGCTGTTTGCTCTAAATCTAGTGGTTCCAGGCAGCTATACTTAGAGTATTTGTGTCTGTTTTTTGTCCTCCCTCTTCCTGTCAAGCTGTTAACTGTCACTTAGTTGGTCTCGGCTTTGCGACTGTCTCTATCTTTAATTTGCTATTCCTGATCTGCTCCAGGCCATGAGAAGTATCTAAAGTAGACCTCGCTATGAAGGATGATAAGTTCCTCTTACAGAAACGTGACCCTGAGCTTTGTCACCTTTATGCTCTCACTCTCGCCTTTTGGACTGTGTTCTAATTCTTTGCTTATTTTATGTAGTTAAGGTTGTTACATCAATGACTTTTTATGGGTAAGATGTTACTTTATGCATAAATGTGTGCCTACACACACACACACACACACACACACGTCATTAATGTATTCATTCAGTAAAACATGTATTGAATTCCTATCTGCCAGTCACTGTTCTAAGGACTCGGAATACATGAGTAAACAAAAGATTAGAAAACCACCACAAATACACACAAACAAAAGCAGACATTGAAGAACTTAAACAATAGCAGCAGAAGACAGTTAAACAAATCTACAGACCATTTATGTTACGTGAATGAGAAAGCTCAATTGCGCGCGCGCACACACACGATTCCCAAGTACTTCTAGATCACCAAGTTGAATAACAATCTTCAGTTATAAAACTTCTACATGCCAGGCTCGGCGCCTGTGGCTCAAGCGGCTAAGGCGCCAGTCACATACACCTGAGCTGGCGGGTTCGAATCCAGCCAGGGCCTGCCAAACATCAATGACGGCTGCAACCAAAAAATAGCCGGGCGTTGTGGCGGGCGCCTGTGGTCCCAGCTACTTGGGAGGCTGAGGCAGGAGGCTCGCTTGAGCCCAGGAGTTAGAGGTTGCTGTGAGTTACGATGCCACAGCACTCTACCCAGGGGGACGGCTTGAGGCTCTGTCTCAAAAAGGAAAAAAACCTTCTACATGCCTTTCCCCTCCTCCCAATACACACACACCCCCTACTCCTGCTTGATAAACCAGAATGCTCACTCCAATTTTCTCTTTGCATCTCATTTCCTGCTTCCTCTCTTCCCCGTGAGCCCCCACGGCAGCAAAGGTAAGTCACAAACCAGCTAAGACACAGGAGGCCTAGCAGAGGACCCTGGGATTCCAAGTGGTCAGCTTGCTCTTGGATCACTGAAAACTGCTTATTCAACTGTTAATAATGAGGCAATAAATTCCTGTGATCTGGGAGGTGAACCAAAAAATCCTAGCCTGGGTTTCAGTTTCATTTAAAATGGACTCATTAGCAAAGCGAGCCAGTCTTTCCAGTTTAAGGAAGCTGGATGTGTAGTTCCTGAGCACTTTGGGGAAGGAAAAGAAAAGGGAAAGAAGGGTATTATCAGCGGCATTCAGGTGGGGAAAGCCAAAAGGCCTGCTGATGGGGAAGGTGGGGAGGAGAAAGAGGAAATGACTAAACCCCAAGGACCTTTCCAGAATCGCCCAGGAGCCCGCGCCCTCAGCACGGCCACTGCACAAGCTACAAAGACGCAGATCATTATTACAGAGAGCAAGTCCCGGCCAGGCAACTGGGTGCCAGTCCACAGGCCGAAGTCACTGCTGTCTCCACCAAGTGGCCAGATCAGCCCCTCTGCAGCCAGGACGGAGCACACACAGCCGCAAACCTTTGTCTTGTGTTGTGGCCTTCAACACAGCACACTGATCTCTGCCGTCCCTTGGGCAGTCCTCCTTCTGGGATGGCTCGTGCATACTCGTCTCCTTCCTCTCCCTTCTTTCACAGACAGTGGATGGTGATTTCTAGAGAGCAGCCAGACGGCATAAAGCCCAAGAGCTACACAGAATGGGACGGCAATCACTGGGTAAAAGTTCTCTTTCCCTTCCGGGACTGGGGGGCAGGGGATTCCAGTCCAGCTCTTTCCCAAGCTTGATCACGTCCCGACTCCACTAGGTTCCTGTAACCTCTCCCATTCCAAAGACATTGGGGGAAGAAAACCAGCCTCCCGATCTGTCATGTTTGACTCTAGAGTGAGAGTGTGTGTGTGTGTGTGACACGGGCAAACCAGAAGCAGAGGTCTGGGATTCCAGGCCTTGGGTGGGCAGGGAGAGGAACCAGGCAAAGCCGTAAATTAGGGGGATGGCAATCCAAGATTGGGACTGGATGGAGATGAGCACCAAGGTGGGTATCATAGGCAGCCAGGCAGATCTGGGATCCCCAAATTATGCCTTCACGGTTCGTGCAGGACAGGCAGCTGGGCGGCAGAATCCAGAAAGGAGACGGAGGCTCAAGGCATCCAGGGAAGGGAGCAGAGACCCTCCCCTTGCTTTAGTCACCTTCTGCTTCCTTAAGATAACAGAAATCACAGGCCGAGTGGAACAAGCTGGGCACTGCGGATGAGATCCAATTCTTACCTGCTTCAGGGACATGAAATCTGGGAACAAATCCCAGCTCTCCAACGCATGGGTGGATTAGGGCCAGTGACTAACCTCTATAGAGGTTTCTCCTCTACACCAGCACAATGCCAGCGATGCCTAGTGCACAGGATTAGCATGAGGCAAAGTCCTCAGCAGAGGCAGACACAGAGCAAACATTCAAAAACTCTCCCCCTTCATGGAGAACAGACTCACAGACACACACTGCAGGGCAAACTCATTCTCATTCCCCGTTGTTTTTGTTCCGGTGTCTTCCTGGTGACCACATTCCCCTCCAGAAAAGGATTCTACTCTGCCAGTCCCCCCAGGGAGCCTGGCCTGACCCGGACGGGCCTGAGGTCACTCCTCTGAAGGCTCCAGCAGGGCCACGTCCTTCCTGTGCACCCCGCGGCTTCTCACCTAGGTGTTTCACCAGGAGGGAATAACTGCTGGGAATTTCACTCCCGGCAGAGGACATCTGCTTTGGGGGCAGTAAAGACCCAGGTGGCATTGTTTTGAAGGGCAATTACCTTGCCATTAATCACGCAGGCTGCAAGGACTGCACAGCGTTAGCTAAGACCAGGAAAGAACATTTTAATAACATTCGTGGGTATATTAGGAATGAGCAAAACGCAAATTAAGTTAGGAGGCAGCTTTGAGACCGCTTGAAACGTGTCCACATGGACTTTAAAGCTGCCTTGTAGACTGTGAGATCCTAATGGGAGTCACTCCTACTTCCTGTGCAAAATGAAAAGAGGCCATCACGGCCCCCACGCATGCTATTTCCTGTACCTCACTGTGTGGGTTACAGATGACTGGAGTGAACGCTTCCGCTTCCTTCTAACCCCCAAATAAATTCCCCACTCTACCCCACCCCCACTCATAGAGGATATATAGTTAAGTCGAGGATTGGGAGTGGTGAAAGGTTCAGGATCTAAAGATAGAACACGAAGCCTGGGCATGGAGGCTCACACCTGCAGTCCCAGCACTCTGAGAGGATGAGGAGGGAGGATCCCTTGAGCAGGAGTTCAAGCCCAGCCTGAGCAAGAAGAGGCTTGGTCTCTACTAAAAATAGAAAAATTAGTCGGGCATGCAGTGGCGCATGCCTGTAGTCCCAGCTGTTTGAGAAGCTAAGGCAGGAGGATGACTTGAACCTGGGAATTGGAGGTTGGCGTTTGCAGCGAGCTGTGATGATGCCACTGCACCCTAGCCAGGGAGACAAAGACTATCTCAGGAAACAAAAAAAGACAGAACTTGGAGACTTCCAGCCATATGTGTGTTTGTTTGGGGAGGGTGGTAAAATACAACACAAAAATGTCTACTTTAATCATGCTTTTTTTTTTTTTTGCAGTTTTTGGCCGGGGCTGGGTTTGAACCTGGCACCTCTGGCATATGGGGCCAGCGCCCTACTCCTTTGAGCCACAGGCATTGCCCTACTTTAATCATTTTTAAACGTCCAGTTCTGAGGTATTAAGTACACTCATTGCTGTACCATGTGTACACCACCATCCATATCTGGAACTCTGGACCTCTTAATACTAACTGCCACCCCCTCTGCCCCCAGCTCCCAGTCACCACCATTCTACTTCCTGCCTGTACGAATTGGACTACTTCAGGTACCTCACAGAAGTGGAATCCTACAGTATTTGTGGCTTTGTTTATTTAGCCTACTTTTTTTTTAATTAAATCATAGCAATGTACACTAATACTATCATGGGGTACAGAGTGCTGTTTCTGTATACAACCTGAAATACTTTCATCCAACTGGTTAACACAGCCTTCATGTCATTTTCTTAGTTACTGTGTTGAGACATTTATATTCTACATTTAGAGAGATTCATATGTACCCTTATAGGATAAACCATAGGTGTGATCCTGCCAATCACTCTCCCTCCATCCACCCTCCCACCTCCCCCTCCTCCCTCTCCCCTCTCCCTGTATTCTTGGGCTAAAGTTGGGTTACAGCTTTCCTATGAAAGCTATAAATTAGTTTCATAATAGGGCTGAGTACATTGGATACTGTTTCTTCCATTCTTGAGATACTAAGAAGAATATTTTCCAGCTCCATCCATGTAAACATGAAGGAGGTAAAGTCTCCGTCTTTCTTAGCCTACTGTCTTTAAGGCTTATCCACATTGTAGCATGCGTTAGAATTTCAATCCTTTTTAAAGCTGAAAAACATTCCATTGTACCTGTATATCATATTTTTATCCATTCGTAGGGCAATAAACATTTTTGTAGTTTCCACCTTGTGGCGATCACGAATAATGCCGCTGTGAACATGGGGGTACCACCAGGAGTACACAAATCCCCATTGGGAGCGACAGTATTATATGAATTCAGCCACCATGTCTGTGTCCTCTTTTGCGTGCTGACTCCACCTGCTAATCTTCCACCAGCCCTCTGATTACTGATGCCAAATAAATCCTTTGTGCCACCATGATGGCCTCACGTTGGCGCCCTTGCCTGTATTTTGCCCCCACTCTGTTGGATTTGGTTTGGGGAGAGGCACATTGAAACACACGTCTGCCTAGGAGATGTTCCTGAGCAGCCCTCTCCCTGTTCTGAACTCGCCTCTCACCTCTGCCACTGGCCAGCAAAGCCAGCCCCTTTGCAGGGGACGGACAACAAAAAAAGCCCCAGATACCCTCTCAAAGAACAGAAAATCAGAAGCCATGAATAGAAGCAATGTCCACATGCCAGCAAACCAGCCAGCACTCCTCCCTGTCTTGGGCGAAGCACAACATTCGTAAGGGACCACATCACCCTGCCTTCTAGGAGGTGTGCCTTCTAGGAGGTGGCAAATGTCATGCTAGCAGTGCAGGGGTGCGGAGGGGCAGAGGCAGCAGGGAGGTGGAGGGGGCTGAAGGAAACGGAGGAGGAAGGTTAGACCCGACCAAAAGCTCCTTCACTAAAGAATCTGCTAGGAAAAGAATAAAAATTAAAAGGTAGTGCTTACTTCTGGCATTCGGAGGCTAAAGAAAGAGCATATTCCAAACTGCGAATCCTGATTTGGGGAGTCAACACCCAGGAATGGTGAGAACCCCTGTTCTAACCCTAAATGTTATGCCCACTTCTCCGTCTGACCTGGGTGGGGGCGACGTCATTTTTAGTCACCTGCCTGAATGAATTTACAACAGTTCAAAGAAAGGTTGATATTCCATCAATACGCAAAGGACCTAGAAGATTCTGCAGCAGCTCGACCCAGCTCACAGTCACGCACTCAAATGCATTTCTGAATGTGGACTTCAGACCACACACCTAATCTCATTTCAGAAACCCCTGCATTTTCTACATCTATAAAAAATACGGCATCACATTTTATGCATTATTTTATTACTATCCAGTAAACAGTGGATATCTATTTATCACATATATCCAGTTGTTGATCTACAAAGCTCACAGGCAACCAGAGCGCCACAGAAAATCAAGTTCCTTCCTTGGCAACCACAATCAAGTGGCAGCCTCGGGCTCCCCAGAAACTGTCCCCCAGACAGATATCACAGAAGCGGCTGCCACAGACAGCACCTTATTTCAGGGTGGAGGCCACGTCTGGGCTAATGTGGTCACCTCAAACTTCCTTTGTCAAATCTCAGATCCATAGTCGCAGTGAAAGCAGCGGTTCTCAACCTGTGGGTCGCAACCCCTTTGTAATAATGAAAATACATCCTGCATATCAGATATTTATGTGACGATTCATAACAGTAGCAAAATTACAGTTACGAAATAGCAATGAAAATAATATTATGGTTGGGGGTCACTGCAACATGAGGAACTGTATTAAAGGGGTGGCATTAGGAAGGTTGAGAGCCACTGAGTTAGAGTCTTGGATGATAGTGCCCTTCCCTTACGAGCATCTGGTTTAAATATAAAAGCAGAGTGTCAAGGGCTCCCACTTTTCTCAACTTGTGCCCCGACACTCCCCAAAGGCGGTGCATAAGCCTCTTGCAACTCATCTTTAGGACCTCCCCCTCCCACCCCAGCACACACAACTTGGCACAGTGGTTCTCGGAAACCTTTGGCACCTGCTTTCTTCTCTGGCAAGAGCAGGCGTCCAGGTTCTCTGTCACTCATGAAAATGAGAAGCTTGTTTTTAGCACAGCAGGCTCTGCTCTACCCTGTCACCCCAAATTGCAGCCCTTTCTAGCCCTATATCCTATCACACGCTTGCCACACCAACGCCATCTCTGCATTCCCACTCTGAGGCATCTCCCTCCGATTGTCAGCATTTCAGGATCAGCCTTTGAGTCTCTGGGTACACATTTACCAGCCTGTGTTCTCCACAATCTCTCATCCCTCCTGTTTCTTACAGGAGTTTTTCTCTGCCTTTGGGGGTTGCCCACCTCACTGAGGAGCTTGTCCTTTTTTGGTAATCACTCAATTTGAAATCATTAAGGGAATGAATGACTAAGTCACACCTCCTCTGACCCACCTGCCCCCCCACACACACACACCAGCTGTGGCCTCGGCCCATCTCTCCTTCCCACGTGCTGCTCACCAGCCCCCCGATTCTCCCCAAGAAGCTATGCTCCTGCTCACCCACCCCACCCGGGTCTCAGCCCACACGCTGGGCAGCCATCTGTGCTCTGAGAAGGTGGCGCCCCCACTCCACAGGTGGGCCTGTGCCATCCACAGAGCTTTGGGACCAGAGGCTCAGAAAACATCAGACTCCTAATATTAACATCCTTTTATAATCTTACTGATCGGATAGACGTCACTCCATCGTTTATCAAACACCTATTTAGTTAGTATCACCCTGGTACTATCTAGTGAACCTTCTAGCCACACCTGACAGAGAGAGTCAGGAGCCCGGGAGGGATATAGTGGGAGAAGGAAATAATGATATGTGGGTACACGTGGCCTGCAGCCATTCAGCCGGGGGCTGACCACACCCCTCTCCTCTGCACACGGAGTGTCTGGTGAGCGTTTCATCTGTCTGTGGTTCAAGCTGAACAAGATAGTGGGTAAGTGTGGAGCTCCCCAGCCATAGTCCAGAACAAGGGTGTTCTTATAAATTGACTCTGCCCTTCCTACTCATGGCACTGGTGACAATGGTGTCCCTCTGACTTATATTGGTGGCAGGTGGTGGGCTGACAGCCCTGCAAAGCAGATGCTTCCCCGAGGCCTGGAAGTGCTGGAGTTAGAATGAAGCCCAATCCCCAAACTAAGCTGATAAAAAAAATCCATCTCCACTGAGGAAAGCATCCTGGGGAATTTCTCTAGGGACTAGAGAAAGCCACCTCCTATCCTGCCCCCACCTCCAGAAAAGGGAAAAATCACAGAAATGGCTAAAGCTTCCCCAAAATCCTGCTGCTCTGAGAGCCTGTGATTCAGCTGGCATTTTCCAGCAATATCCAGATGCCCTCATTTTAATCCACAATTGAGTGCCTTTTGCGTAGAACCACAAAATGACAAAATTAGAGAAAATTACTCTCTAATAGATGTCATAATATACTAACAAGAACACACAATGCGTCACAGAATGTGCGCAGACACAAAGAGCTGCGACAGACGCAGTCCTCGCTACCAGGACAAACGCGCCATCCTGGCTGATTCCCGGTCATTGTTCTCCTGCCCGTCTGCACACGCTCCTGATGAGAGACGCCCGGAGCTGCAGAAAACACAGGTGTCCATCCTTGGGATGAGAAGCGCCCTGCCAGTGTGGAGACCAGGCACTGTAACCAGGAGAAAGATGACAGTGCCAAGATGACGGGCCTGCTCCTTCAAGCTCACAGGCACTCGGCCTTTAAAAACCAGTTATAAGGGCATCACCACATCCCCTGGTCTTTGCTAGAAGGAGCCAAGCATCAGGTGGTGGTCATGGTGCAGCCAGCCACTCTGGGAATTGTGCATGCCAAAGGCACAGTATCAACAGAGGCAGGTAGTACTTACAGCTTGAGGGGTCCTCAAACTTTTTAAACAGGGGGCCAGTTCACTGTCCCTCAGACCGCTGGATGGCCAGACTGCGGGCCCTGGGATGAGTCGGCTGCTAAGCAGGACAGGCAACAGGGGCAAAATCACCTAACAGGCCGGATAAATGTCCTCAGCGGGCCACATGTGGCCTGCGGGCTGTAGTTTGAGGATGCCTGGCTTACACACAGCCATTCAATCTAGCCCAATGTTTGACATATCCAAGTACCTAACAAATAAAATTAATATAAGGTACTCCCCCCCAAAAGTCATACAAAATAAAATTACAGCTACTAAATTTTCCATTATCTTGGCCTATGTTATGGATATATGTTTATGAATAAGAAGAACTAGGTAGAAACAGACTGAGGGTTACCAGGAACCCTTAGCCCCAGCATAATCCCTGCTTTTACAAATGTTAGGCCTGAGCTCACCCCCAAATAAATAACGCCCCCATAATGACATGCTCCAAATGGCACAGGCGTTTCCTGCTTCCCCCAAGCCCAGGCCTCTCCCCTGCCCCTTCCTTAGCAAAACACAGCCTTGTAAACAGAGCTGCTCACTGGGGGACCCGTGAGCCCATCCCTGCCTGTCACTCTCCTGACAGGTCTCAGATGGTGCAGAACCCTTCAACCTGGTTGAGTGCTGATTGGCATGTCTGGGACACAGACATTCCTTCAATCCCAGATTAGACCATTATTGTTTTCTGAAAGGCACAAGTTCTTGAGTCCTGATAAAGCCCATTTTACTGTTGAAAGCATTACCTTCATAAAAACGTAAATTCTCTTTTTCCCCCCTTGATCTACTATCTGAAAGCGCTGGAAAATACATTTAGTAGAAAAAAATAGCCAAGAGCATGTTGATATTTTTATAGTCACCTTAGAAAAAAAGGTGGCGGAAGCTGGATCCCTTCCTAGTCAATGCTATAAAATAGTGTCTTCAACTCTTCCGGGGCCACAGGGCCCTCTGAGGTCCCAGTGAGGCTGACTCACGTAGTGTCTGGCATACAGAAAGCACTTAATACATGAGAACCATCATAATTATGAAAACAGGGAGACCCTCTCTGAGCACACAGCGATCAGAGGTGGCAGGCCCTGATGGATCGAGAACCCTGCTGCATTCTCAGGCAGATGATGACTCCTAGAGATGTCTCATAACTAAAGTCGAAGAGAAGGGAGAGGCCAAAATGCAAAGGAGGAGAAAAGCCAGGACCAAAATGTCAAGAGCATGTTGACCTCCAGCCAAGGAAGTAAAACCTACAGCAACCCATGCAATGGCCAGACGAGATGACTAGGGCCTGCTCTGCTCATCACGCTACCACTACATGGCATGGAAAGGAAGGCTTTGTGTTGGGCTTTTTGACTCAAACTTTCAGAATGAAACCCTGTTTCATTTCACATAGGGCAAGAGTGGAGAAAAACAAAGGAAGAAAAGTTAACATTCCTATGCCCCAAATAATTTCTCACTTCTTTAGACTGTAAGGAGTGGGAAAGGGAAGGAGAGAAGTGAAAGCAGAATAGGAGAGACAAAAGGAGTAGCCAGAGAGGTGAAGGTGAAGGCAAGAAGAAGGAAATCCATCAAACCTTGGAACCCCTGGCTAAGGCGCCAGCCACATACACCTAAGGTGGCGGGTTCGAATCCAGCCTGGGCCCGCCAAAACAACAATGACTGCTGCAACCAAAAAATAGCTGGGTGTTGTGACAGACGCCTGTGGGCCCAGCTACCTGGGAGGGCTGAGGCAAAGGGATCACCTGAGCCCAGGAGTTGGAGGTTGCTGTGAGCTGTAATGCCACAGCACTCTACCCAGGGCGACAGCTTGAGGCTCTGTCTCAAAAAAAAACCTTGGAACCCCATCAAACCTTGATCTTGACAAGGAGGAGTTATTCTGCCTAGATGATCTCGATATTACCTTCCAGTTCTCTGTATGGAGTAACATGTGGATTTTTCAAATCATTCTTAGGAACAGAGTAAAGTTTGTTCAATTTGGGGAAACCAAAAGATTAATCCTCTTGAACTGGATGCTCTGATTAGTGTGTGTCATGGAAGCTGGGCGGCCCTCAGTCCTCACCAGCTGCCGCTCCTTGTGCCAAGCCCACAACCAATGCCTGGGCACACATTCCGGCTTTTTCTTGGCCTCCTCATAAAAGTCAACATCTCTGAGCTTTATGAGGCTGCAGATATTGAAAAAGAAAACGGGCTCGGCGCCTATTGCTCAACCGGCTAAGGCGCCAGCCACGTACACCTAAGGTGGCGGGTTCGAGTCCCCAGCCCGGACCCGCCAAACAACAATGACGGCTGCAACCAAAAAATAGCCGGGCGTTGTGGCGGGCGCCTGTGGTCCCAGCTACTTGG
>NW_003852536.1:2491957-2508476 GCF_000181295.1 Otolemur garnettii
AAAACGGCCTCAGACCTGCTCTGGAGTAAAACCAACATCAGTCCGCATTTAAATCCCAGGGCTGAGGACGGAGTAACCCCCTGGGTGGGAAGAAATCAAGGTCACTTCACTGCGTTTGCGGGTGCTGAACAAATCCACCACTGTCCAGAGATGCTGGGATTTGCTGAGTAACCCTAAGTACCCCACCTACTACTGAATCATGTTAATGACATGTCAGTTGGAATAGTCTAACAGCTTTATTCTTTCTAAATAGAACACCTTTGTGACAATAAAAAACTGTTGCTGCTTTGATGGCCTTGGGTTTACATTTGAAAAACAGCAATTAGAACACGGAAATGAACACACCTTCCTTTCAGGGGGGATCACACTCAGATCTTGACTGTGACACAACCACTCCTCTGAGCACGGGGAGAGGTGGTCTGTGTTTCTGCCCGTGTCTACATCAAATCCAGTTGGCAAAGTCATTGCTTTCACGTTCACGATCTTGTTCATTTTCTTTCCAGTGAACCATAATCAGAGGCAGCAGCAAAACAGACGGTGGTTTCCAAGGAGCCCTCTGCGTCGTAGGAGGTGACAGTCAAGACTGCAACGTTGGTTCTGGTTCAAAAATCTCCATCACAACTTATGTTCCCAGCACACTCTACCTGACACAGAGAAGGCTGTCCAAATATTCATCGTATGGAAATGGAGTTCATGTTCCCAGAAACAGAACTGGATTCTTGAGCCCATCTTCACAAATTCACTGAGTGCGAAACGGAATAGGGTTGGTTTAAAGTGTACGTCAACCAATGAGCCAGCTCACGGTGAAAATGGTAACTTACCTTCCGCTAGACTATAGGCTCTTAGCCCCAAATTGGAAGGACTTGAATAAAACTCATGATTTTGTCCTAAGAAAGGACTTCTAACCAGGCTTCAGAAAACGTCACAGATTACGGTGATATCTTAGCGTGCAGAGAGGTATAAATCTGCAAATGAATGAGAGCAACCTGGTTTTTTTAAAGGAAGGTTTATTGAGAAAGATAGATTTAAAGAGTAAGAATAAGGCACAGGCTGACAGAGCAAGCTACCTTTGCCATCGACAGCAAAAGGGCCACCACTGGCATGACATAGAAAAGGCCCTGATTTTGTTTTTTTAAATGCAGTTTTACTCACCTGGATATTTAGCCCAACCAACGGCTTTGTCCTGTAGTCAACAGAACATACGGGAGAACTTTTAGCCTCTTTTCTGGTTTTTAATACATATTTTTATTAAGATCTATGTGTCAGGTGTCACATACTGGGTGATGTGGACACACAGATCAACAGTGAGAGGATCCCATTCCACTATACACAGAAAGGTACAGAAACTGTCTAAATGTCACACAGGATGGGTTGTTGAACCACATGAAACTGCCCTTTTTTGTAGGTCAAAATGGTGAACACTGGCAACTTGATATGGTTCAACTCCACATATGGCAACATCGATATGGGATCACAGACCAGAAGAGGGGTCGTTCCACTGTGGGTATAAGGAGGGGAGCAGTGGATATTCATTTTGCTAGGAACGTGGCGTCTTGGAAAGTCCTTTTCTGCTAAGGAGCCTGCACAATCACAGCAATCGTGTTGCAGAGGGATGGTGGAGTTTCATGCCTGGGTCCGTGCTCAGCATCTCAAGAGATGACTACTCCAAAGGTAACACTGCATCGAAGTGGGGGATGTCTTCAGGGAAGGACGATGGACAAGCCACCTGGGCACTAAACTGAGAAGAAATCAGAACCGAGGCCAAAGAATAGATCCCAATCAAAAGCACTCAGCTTCCTGCTATTCTGCACAGGCCCCTTAATCTTGCATTACAGAGCGCTTCTCTTTCTGAAGAGATACCCCAGCCCCACGAAGAGGCATTCTCCATGACATGAATTTTGTTTGAAACTCCAACGTTGTCTGTTGCTTCCACTGAAAGAATTCCCCCCAAATATAACACCTCAAATTTCCAGAGGAAGAAGATTCTCTGTCTGGATGATCGGATGCCCTAAAGAACCATGTTCTGATTTTACTTTATTTCCTGCGATTCTGTCCACCATATGGGGTCTATCTGGAGTCTGAAATGTTCTTTCTGCTCAGCCCGAACTGTGCAGAACCCTCAATAACTCGACCACCAGCTCCGCTGTCTGTTTGCTCCACGGTGTTCTCCTGCAGCGGATAGCCCTTGAGGGCATACAGTGGGAGCTTGGGAAATGCTTTTGAGTGAATGACTAAATAAACAGATGGACAAGTTTATTAACAAATTAACAACGACACGAGCAGGTGGCACCTTTGAAAGTGGGGCCTTTTAGGGTCTTTCTTTACAAACAAATTGAAGCAGCACTTTCAGGCTGATTGAAAGGCACCGTCCCGAGCAGAACCTTCCCTAGAAACCCAATCCAACATGCACCTTTGTGGTTCTGTAAAAGACGCCGCTCAGCCTTTCCACCAAGAGAGACCTTTCTTGAAAGGCTGATCTTGATTTTGTTCAATGACTATCTTACAGCTTTTCCAAACTTGTTCATAATTTGGTTATAAAAGCACTTGTGATCTTCGTCTACCATGAAGTTCTTTTCCCCATATTTCAGAAACTTGGTTTTTGTATCAAGTTTCAGAAATCATAATGTCTCTCAACTACATTTATAAAATGAATGATATCCCCCTTCTGAGAGATTGCTAAGAGCATGAAATGAGATAATGACTACAAGAGAGCTTTGTAAAACTATAAAACCCAAAAATACACATGCCTGTATATATACACACAAACATACCCACACGTCTACACATACATATCCTCACATATAGACACATCCACAGAAATATTTATATCATGTTCATAAAATAAATATTAATGGTATATAATACTTTTTGTCTAAAAACATACTTGAACTTATATACTGATAGCACAAAACTCTCCGTGTGTATTACTTCATTTGCGTAAGTCAAAGCCACGTATCATTATGACTGCCCACATTTTAAGGACATGGCAAGGGAGAGCAAAAGAAATCAAGTGACTTACCCAGGGTCACCCAAATGTCAACAAGGGACTTAGAAGTCAGGTGCAAAACTTTGGACCCATGAGCTAGAGCTGTTTTCTACTAGACTATGCTGCCACCTAACTGACAAGGTTAAAAACACCCATATTTTAATCACTCCGCAGTAGAAGAAAGAGCATTAGCCAGGAGTGAATCCTTGGTTATCTGATTCTCAGTTATTTTTTTAACAAGGTATTCTGCCCTTGTTAAAAATCGAGAAGTGTTTTGAAATGTTTATGATCCTTCCTCTTTCTGTCACTCTGGGTGTCTCTAATACTTAGAAACAACTACGGCTCAAACAATAGAAAACAAGATGCTTAATATGTCAGGCAAATGGGTAATCAGTTGCTAAACAACATCAGTTACTAGACGCATTCTTTGTTCCTGTGTCCATGATAATGCTGACTTCAGAAAGTAATCTCCTCCATCAACCAATGCCAGTATTCAATTCTTTCAACCACAAAAAAACCATACGCTCATCTGGTAGGACGGACATGGTTTGCTTTATTCCTGGGTTTCAGGTGAGGAGATGAGATCTAAACTTGGTTCTTGGTTCCCCTTATAATCCACTGGGGCTCACATGGGCCCTGACAGCTTCCAGGAGGTAAAGGCTAGTTCCAAGGTAATGCTAATGTATAGGGACCAAGTCCACAGCCTTGGCCACAATCAGAGCTTCTGTGCCAAATGGCTAAGCTAACTAGCCTGGTCTGTCCTTTCCAGGTCTTTCTTTTGGATTCACTAGCCAATGATTACTGAAGTCAGCAACACATTGCTGAAGTCAACAGCAAACGGGAGTCAGGAGGCCTCAGCTGTTACCGTCTGTTCTCCTAAAGGTCTCTACTGATATTCATCGTTTAAGAGCATATATCACAGTTAGGCTACCTTAGAACCAAAAAGAATTCTGCTAATTCCTCGGAGAAACAAAATTCTTGGTATGTGCCAACAGTTAGGGCTCTTGTAATAAGCAGGAACATCTTACCATGAGGTCGCTCTACTGACCATATTCTAACCAATGACAAAAATAGGCTTAAAAAGCAGTGTTGAAAACAGAGGTTTCTTTTCTCTATATACATAGCTTCATTAAAAAAATGTAATTCAGGGCTCAAAGGAGTAGGGTGCCGGCCCCATATGCTGGAGGTGGTGGGTTCAAACCCAGCCCTGGAAAAAAAAAAAGGAAATTTAATTCAGGTGGTGCTCATAACTCAGTGGGTAGGGCACTGGCCACATGCACCAAGGCTAGAGGGTTCAAACCCAGCCTAGGCCTGCTAAACAACAATGACAACTGCAACAAAAAAACAGCTGGGTGTTGTGGTAGGCGCGTGTAGTCCCTGCTACTTGGGAGGCTGAGGCAAGAGAATCAATTGCTTAAGCCCAAGAGTTAGAGGTTGCTGTGAGCTGTGACACCATAGCACTCTACTGAGGGCGACATAGTGAGAATGTCTCCCCCCCCACCAAAAAAAAATTCTAATTCAAAGAGAAATAAACTCAGAGAATTTTTGTTGTTTTTGACCTAACCAATGAAGGAAATATCAGGGTTTAAAATGGTGGAAGAATCAAAGTACACAACTACAACTATGTAATAGTCTAGAAAAGGCAAAACTATTAATACAAAGACCAGTGGTTGCCAGGGGTTAGGGCAGAGGAGGGAAGGGTGACTAGGTAGAGAAGGGGACGTTTAAGGCAGTGAATCACTACGTACAAGCCTGTATTGGTGGACATGTCATTATTCATTTGTCAAAACTCACAGAAGGTACAGCACAAAGACTGAATCTTAACATAAACTACAGACTCAGGTAATACTAATGTAGCATTATTGATCCTGCAGGCATAACAAACGTCCCAGGCTCAGGCAAGATATGAATATGGGCGAACTGGAGAGAAGAGAAAGGAGGCACTTGAAACTCTCTGAACTTTTCACTCACTTTTTTCCTACAAGCCAAAAACTGCTTTGGAAAAAAAAAAAAGCCTACTAGTTTTTTTTTTGTTTGTTTTTTTTAATGTGCTAAAGGCATCTGTGGTGCATCTTACAAGGGTACCTGTGAAATTTATTAAATGTAGAATATAAATGTCTTAACACAATAACTAAGAAAATGCCGTGAAGGCTGTGATAACCAGTTGGACGAAAATATTTCAAATGGTATATAAAGCCAGCACATTTTACCCCATGATTGCATTAATGTACACCGCTATGATTTAATTAAAAAAAAGAAAGAAAGAAAGAAATCCAGGGAAGAAACAATAAACAAGTGTTTCTAAAACAATAAAACCGCGGTAAAGGGATTTTGAGGGAGTGGCTGTGGACCAGGACTGAGGAGTTTCAGGTTCTGCCTGCCTGCTGCAGGGAGCATGTCACACTGCTGCTCCAAGCCTCCTGTCCCACATCTGGGACAAACGAGACTGACAATGGCTTGCTGACCTCACAATTTAGCCAAATAAAATAATGTACGTAAAAGCACTTTGTGAACAGTAACATCCTAAGTAAAATTAATTTATGATTTTGTTATAGATTGGTAGACAGATACATTTTATAGTAGACATAATGATAAGTCATTCCTCCCACGTGAGGAATCTACACCTAAGCTACAACAGAAAAATATCGTGGACTAGTAAATCTTATTCTCAAAATGCTGCCACTCCCACAGTCTCAAGGTCACAGGGCTGCCAAGTACAACTGTTTCTTCTCCAACTCGACTTCAGAAATAGACCAGGGACTCCCTAAGTAGTGGGGGCCAGAATTAAAATTATCCTCATCAAACATCGCTGGGAAATGACCTGCAATTCGAATCAGGGTTCATCCCCAGGAATTTGTGGAGACGTTTTTCTAGGAAGAAGAGAAATTGTGTGAGGGGAGCACACATAAAACGAAGTCCAGGGACCCCCGAATAGTCTGTGATCCAGATACAGGAAAACGTTTTATCCGTGTTTTATGTTGATTACAAAAACACTTAGCATGGTAATTATTTTGCCAAGCACGAAAGATGTAATAATGAAGTAACCTCAACAAAGATTTTTGAAAATCACTTTATGACAAGTCGTTTTCACGGCCGTTTGTCAGGCCTGGCACACGGCCAGGGGCAGGAGACTTCCTGAGGAATGCTGAGCAAGAAGTGGCCCGGCAAAATGCCACATTGTCACCCACTCTTCTGCAGGCTGTTATTTATGCCAAATGATGACAGCTGTGAAAAGCTTCAAAGTGGGAAAGTCCAGCAGATGAATGCACAAGGATGGAGGCATTTGAAGTCTGAGTGAATGAGTGAATTGGATCCGGACACGTTACTACAGAGCTTATATGTAGGGTGACCAGACGTCCTGCTTTTGGCGGGACAGTCCCGTGCTTTTCAACAATTTGTCCTGCGTCCTGTGGCGTTTTTAAAAAGTCCCGATTTTTGGAAAGAATGCACAAACGGGAGGGAGAATAGTAAGGGAATATATGGTTTTCGGTTGCCAGATGGCCTTTTCGCCAGAATATGAGTTTTATATTATTTTTGTTAATTTTATAATGTTAAACTGTAATAATAACAAATAATTGTTGAGAAGTGATTATCCAGAACTGCTTATCAAAGTTTGCATTGTTGTCAGGCCCTGCCCCACTCTGCCCCACCCCGCCCCCCCCATGTTGTCCTGCTTTACAAATGTTAAAATCTGGTCACCCTACTTATATGACGTTTGTTCAGCTCGAGTTTTGCTTTCTGTTGTTTACACCCTGGGAGTTCTAACTTAAAGGAAGAGAAGACCCATGGCTCTACTGAGTTTCATATCCCTAGGGCTCCTTCCTTAAGTAGCAGAGTGATTACATCAAAACCTTCGCCAGTTTGCCCCACTCTAGCTCAGGGCCTTTGCAGTCTGCACGGCCAGCCCCTACCCTCAGCTCTCCTGGCCTCCGACCCTCCCACCCCTGCCTCTCTCAGTGCTGATCTCAAGACCTTCACAGAGGTCTTCTCTCCCACAAATGATGTGGTTCTCCCAGATCTTCTGACTCTCACTCAAAAGTAAAGCTTCACTCTCCTCTTGAATCTCTTGGCACCTGGGAATGTATTCTTCCTATAAAAGAACTACTGTAGACTCAATTTTATACTATGTCGCCCCCACACACCCCTAAGTCCCCAAGCTCTTCCTTCCAGGCCGTGATGCTTCATGAATCTTAGCTCTTTCCTCTAAGCCGGTGATTTCCAACTGGTGTGCCAATGGCACAGGAGGATCTTAGTGTGCCACAGAAATTTTTGAAGACCATCAATTAAATTCTTTTCTTTTTTTGAGACAGAGTCTCACTCTGTGGCCCTGGGTAGAGTGCTATGGCATCATCATAGCCCACAGCAACCTCAACTTCTTGGGCTCAAGCGATCCTCTTGACTCACTGTCCCAAGTACCTGGAACTACAGGTGCCCACCACAACACCCGGCTAGTTTTTTCATTTTAGTGGAGATGGGGTATCGCTCTTGCTCAGGTTGGTCTTGAACTTCCTAAGCTCAAGCAATCCACCCATCTCAGCCTCTCAGAATGCTAGGATTACAGGTATGAGTGACCACAACCAGCCCAATTAAATTATTTTCAAAAGAAGTCCAAAGCACAGTTAAGTATATTCTGGCTTTTTGTACTCTTTTTTTTTTTTTAATCAACATAATTTAAGTGTGCTGCAGAAGTTTAACTATAGTTTCAAGTGTGCCATGAGATTTTTAAAAGGTTGAAAAACACTGTTCCAAGCTGAAGATGCTTCTTAATCAGGGGAGAAAGATATGTAACACTTGATCCAAATCCCCAAAAGAACCATTGTGCTCTTTCTGTTTATAAAAGTTTCCTTCTTTCTTTGAGTAAAATGCAACCGATTTTTCTTTTTCTCCTGGCCAGCCTTGGTTCAGGCTAATTTTCAAATAGTAAAAGTCTCCCTTGTTACTGAGAAACTCTTTACTTTGTTTTGTTAGATCTTGTCTCATTAGCCCATGTTGACCTAAGCTGGCCTCTCGAAATCTCAGGGATGACAGACACACGGCAGCCAGGGGAATTAAGTTATGTACAGTTTACATCGGGACAACCTTTTACCCTGGAACTCTAATGCGTATGCCGGAGTCTCCAGAACTCATTCTTGCTGCGTTCCAAATTAGTCCTATCGATTCCTTAAGGAGTCAGAGCAAAGTGCCAGCTTCAAAAGGCCAGCGTCCAGAGATCACAACACACAGTTCTGGGATAATTCCTGCACTGGTATATTTATGACCTGCAGATCAGAAGCCAAGCAGATCCTAGTAGGCAAAAGGGCAAGTAGTTGTATCAAGCTATAGACTCCCCAGGGCAAAGAATTCCCTTAGAGGAGCAAAGGAGATGCCTGGCTCCAAAGGGATACTCAGGGTGGTGCTGGCAGACGTCTCCCTTGCCAGAATCTCACCTTTCCTTTGTCTTGCTGAGGCTAAATGGAATTCACATCTGTATGGCCCAGTCATTCATTGTACTGCTTTTGCCCCCACCAATGACAAGTATTGACTAATTGACTTGTCTGATCGGGCCCTGTCTTTTGTACATAGTTAATATTTGGGGATTGGACCCAGCTGGAAATCTCAATATACTTAAGGATCACTTAGATCTTCTCAGAGTTCTTAGCCCCCACAACAGAAGCAATCTGAACTAAGAAGAGAAACTACAGGCTTGTCTCATCTGTGCCCTGGGAAAGAGGTCTGGCACTGTTCTAACCCGGAAATCAGGTGGAGTGTGACCTGTAATCCTCGCGACATTAGCTTGCTTGAAAGTGTGAAATCCCCAGGCGTGCCCCGTGTTTTTCAAGGCCATTGAAGTCAGAAAGATAGAACCTGGGGGCCACTCTACTTTAGAGAAGTTTTCTTGTGCTAGTTTTAAACTCTACTCCTCTGAAAATCTTCAAATTGCTGGCAAGAAAGGGTAACATCCGAGAGATCTAAGACTTGCCTTTCTGCCCAGAACACCTGCCTTGGAGCAGGCCCCTGGATTCAGCACCAGGGTCTGGGGGGGGGGCTCCAGGAGAGTGACCAGAAATGTGCAGAGGGGTCAGCTTCTGGAATTGGGGAGCGTGGAGGGTTTCCCTCTTGGACAGTCAAAGAAACCAAATTCCTCCATCACTCAGCCTTTGGCTACAGATTCTCCTCTTCACTCCAAATAAAAGCCGAGCTCCGGTTTCTTTTCAAGCTACTTCATTCCCCAAGGTGGTATTTAGGTGATTCTTCTGTTTTTCTCAGCAGGGCCCCAAACAAACAGCCTCCCTTCCAGCTCTGGCCTGAAGCTTAGAATAAACAGATCAATCAACCCTGGGGGATACAACCACCCCGTGAAAACCCACAGCCAAAGAGCCCTCTGGGCCTGTCAGACAAGAAAAATATCAAGAATATTAGGCTGCATGAATAGGGCTATTTGTTAGCTAGAATTTTAGAATTTCCAGAGCTTATTTCTAAGGCGGGATCCTCAGCTCAATTTCTTCGTTCCACTGGCAAGAGCATTAAGGCTCAGCTTTTAAGAGCTTTTAAAAAATATAGAATTGAATGCCGAGGTCTATTTTCCAGCCGGTTTCTAGATTTATTTTCCTCTTGTTGAACAGCGAAGCCCCAAACAACATGGCAGCGAAATGCGAGTCAGGGAGTACAGGAAGTCCAAACCAGCCCTGAAATGTCGAAATCGTACATCACGGCGCTGTAACAGATCCAATATGCGCTCCTGACGAGAGCATCCATCACGGGGCCTCGGGGAGCCCCTCCACCGGGGCTGGACACCCCGGCGCCTGGCCTCTTAAAGGAAACGCACCAGGAAACATATGAAATGCGGACCACCCTGTTTTCTTATAAGTGAACAGTGCGGGGATGGGGCGTAGTGCGCTGTCCTTGAGCTAGTTCTGATGTGTCAAAAACCTCGTGGAAAGCACATTCGTATTCATATACTCGAGTATTATATCAAATGCAGCTTTTTATCAAAACAATGTAGAGAAACTGGCCATCCAAGCCGGTCAGGGGCACCGCTGGGTGGTTAGGTGTGTCTAGATATTTTAACCTTGGGAGTAGGCAGCAGGGGGTGTAGAGAATGAATTATTATTTTATAAATGCAGGAATAGGAACTATTTTGTAAACGGCATTCTATCTACGTTCCTAAAATATCTGGAAATCAGTGAGCTGGATTTTCATCTTCATTCGAAAAGAGGGGAAAGAAGTTTTCTGTTGAACCCAAATTAGTCTCCTTTGGGGAATAATTTTCCTAAATAAGAAGCCTGGAAACCAAAACACAACAGGGTCTCAGCAATTTTCCTTGCAGTGCAGTGATGTACTAACCTGGTGACATGAAGCAGGCTGTTAGATGACATTAACCAGGGGTCCTCAAACTTTTTAAACAGAGGGCCAGTTCACTGTCCCTCAGACCATTGGAGGACCGGACTGCGGGCCCCAGGATGAGTCGGCTGCTAAGCAGGACAGGCAGCAGCAGCAAAAACACCCGGCGGGCTGGATAAATGTCCTCAGCGGGCCATATGTGGCCCGTAGGCCATAGTTTGAGGATGCCTGCTAGACTCTACAGTCATGTTCTGAGTACTTATTTCAATTGGCGTTCTGTTTGCTTTTGTGAATTAATGATATACTATAATGGAAATCTATTTTTATCATGGTATGATATATATAAAATTTTCCACGTTCACCATTTTAAGTGTACAGTTCAGTGACAGTAAGTACATTCACGATATTACACAACCATCGCCACCATCCATCGTGAGAACATTTTCATCATCTCAACCTGAGATTCTGCGCCCACTAAACAGTAACTCTAATGGGGGGCCCAACCCAGTAATTCAGGTACCTAACAGCATTTGACCATTAATTATGTATTACCATGTGAATTTAAAGCTTGCTAGAGAAACAGAAAATGATTTAATATCAACATATAAGACATCTCTTCAATTTTTAAGGGAGCGGGGTGGGACATAGGGCAACTGATAAATTCAGGGTGCCCTTTAGCTGAGCATCAATGCCTAAAAGCAAGAGAAATCAGGGACCAAGCTTGAAAATAATCACCTTGCTTAAAGCTTATAGCACAGCAAAGCAAGAAGGGTCTGAGGCCCAGGAGACCTGTTAGCTCATCTGTGTAAACATTCAACTCTAAATGACTCATTTATCCATTCAGACATCCATTCATTTTTTTGTTTCACTGGCTTCTGTGTACTAATTCCACCTGCTTGTGTGTACTAGCTAAGCCCAGTGCTAAGTATAAGCTCCCAAGGGCCACAGCCTCCATGAGTCCCTTTCCCTGACTCCAAGGAGTTTGCCATACAGCTGGGGACTCAGAAAAGTGAGCAGACCAGTACATTATGAAGACCCAAAAGCTGGTAAAGGTAATTAGAAGGGTTGAAAAAGCAGAAAGGAAAGGAATTAGCCCCATCAGGAAAATGTTATTTAAGACCAGCATGTTTGTTCATTCGTGCCTGTAATCCTAGCACTCTGGGAGGCCAAGGTAGGAGGATCACTTGCGGTCAGAAGTTCCAAACCAGCCTAAGCTAGAGTGAGGACCCCATCTCTACTAAACATAGAAAAATTAGCTGGGTATTGTGGCAGGTTCCTATAGTCTACTGGGAGGCTGAGGCAGGAGGATTCCTTGAACCCAGAAGTTTGAGGTTGCTGTGAGCTAGACTGACATGATGGCACTCTGCCCAGGGTGACGGAGCAAGACTGTCTCAAAAAGAGATAAAAATCCATGCTGTTTAAATGGAGGCCTGGATACAGAGGTGAGAGAGAAGGAAGGAGAGAGAGAATTGAGAGGTTGAAAGGAGCTGGGTAAACCTGGATTACAGCAAAAGACTGGGAAAGGTGCCAGGGGCCAAATCAGAATGAGCCTTAGTCCTGCTAAGAAGTTTTAATTGTTTCTTCAGGACAAGGAAAATCACTGAATGTTTAATCAGGAAAATGGCATTCATCAAGCAGGAATCATAATCTTCGGATGATAATGAGCACGCATTTAGGACAGCCTGCACGGTTTCTATCTGTTAAGTATCTGTTAAACGCTGAGATGCTCTACCAAAGTAATCACGGAGAGGATGAATTCCCTTCTCAGCATCCGTGACATGGGTATGTGGTTTCTTGTTTGATTTTTGTTTAATTCCAATACATTTAGGGAATACAAGAATTTTTTTTACACGGATGAACTGTATCATGCTGAAATCAGGGCTCTGAGTACACCTGTCACTGGAGCAGTGTTCTCCGTACCCAACAGGGAGATTTTTATCTCACTGCCCCACCCTCCTGTAGTTTCCAATGTCCATTACACCACGTTTACGACCATACGTCCCCCTCGTTCAGCTCCCGTTGATTAGTGAGAGCATGTGAGATTGGTCTTTCCATTTCTGAGACACAGAATAATGGTCTCCAGTTCCTTCCAGACTGTTGCAAAAGGTATTAATTCTTTGCTCTTTATGGCTAGGCAAGTATTCCATGGTGTATATGTACACCGCATTTTCTTTACCTCCTCATCGGCTGACAGGCACTTAGGCTGATTACATATCATTGCAGTTGGGAATTGGGCTGCATAAACATTCAGATGCAGGTGTCTTTTGGATAAAACGGCTTCTTTTCCTTTGGGGAGACGCTCAGCAGAGGGATAGCTGGATTGAACGGTAGAACTTTAGATCTTTGAGGAATCTCCATACTGTTTTCCATAGGATTGCTCTAGCATACATTCCCACTATCAGCGTACAAGTGTTCCCTTTTCACCACATGCACGCCAACATCTATTGTTTTAACTTTTTTTTTTTTTTTTTACTTTTTACTAATAGACGTTCTGACAGGGGTAAGGTGATATCCCCGGTGGTTTTAATTCACATTTCCCCAATGATTAATGATGTCGAGCATTTTTCCATCTCTTTTCGGGTATTTGTCTATCTTCCGAAAAAATTCTACTCATATTTTTGGCCCACTTTTTGATGAGGTTACTTGGTTATTTTCCTTGTTGAGTTGTATGAGTTCTTTGTAGATTCTGGACATTAGTCATTTGTCAGGGATAAAGTTTGCAAATATTTTTTCCCATTCTGTAAGTTTTCTATTTACTCTGTTGATTATGTGCTTTGCTGTGCAGAAACTTTTTAGTTTAAGTCCCACTTACTTATTTTTATAGTTGCTATCTTTGCTTATGGGGTCTTGGTAATAAATTCTTTGCCTAGGCCAAGGTCCCAAAGAGTTTTTCCAATGTTTTCTTCTAGAATTGTTACAGTATCAAGTCTTTTTTTTTTTTTTTTTTTTTTTTGAGACAGAGCCTCAAGCTGTCCCCCTGGGTAGAGTGCCGTGGCATTACAGCTCACAGCAACCTCCAACTCCTGGGCTCAAGCGAGTCTCCTGCCTCCGCCTCCCAAGCAGCTGGGACCACAGGCGCCCGCCACAACGCCCAGCTATTTTTTTTTTTGGTTGCAGCCATCATTGTTGTTTGGCGGGTCCGGGCTGGGGATTCGAACCCGCCACCTTAGGTGTACATGGCTGGCGCCTTAGCCAGTTGAGCTATAGGCGCTGAGCCTACAGTATCAAGTCTTACATCTATGTCTTTAATTTCCAATCCAATTTTTCTGCCACTCCCATACTCCCCAGCTCTCATTATTTGGGGTAGGAAAGAAGTTAGTGGAATCCTTGTAATTATTACAGTTTTGAAAGAAAAACATAAATTTGAACTGGCCTGGTGATTTTATTATCTATTTTAAGTTACATAAAATAAAATGTTTTTGTTCGTTTTTACTTATAATTTTTTTGAGTGTGATATTTCTTGGAATAATCTCCAGGATTAAGTCCAGGAATAGTTCCTCTCCTTCTCCCTTTCTCATTTCTTCTGCTGCAAACCAGGCAATGCTTTGTTGTTGTTGTTTTTATTTTTTTGGTCTTTCTTTTTTTTTGAGACAGAGTCTCATTCTGTCACTCGGGGTCTGGCATCATAGCTCACAGCAACTTCAAACTCTTGGGCTCAAGCCATCCTCTTGTCTCAGCCTCAGCCTCCCGAGTAGCTGGGACTACAGGCACCCACCAGAACACCCAGCTAGTTGTTTTTTCCTTTTTTTTTTTCTATTTTTAGTAGAGACAGGGTCTTGCTCTTGTTCAGACTGGCCTGGAACTCTTAAGCTCAGGTGATCCACCCACCTCAGCCTCCTGGAGTTCCAGGATTACAGGCATGAGCCACCAAGCACTGCCCACTGATTTTTTTTTTTCACTTTGCATTATAAAATGCATCTTCCCATTTAACCTGCCCTCAGTATCAGAAGATGACGGTCTTCCCTTCTTTCTTGAATTTCTGTTCCTCACATTGCTCACCCGCCGAGTGATGAGATTTCTCCGGTAAGAAAGGTGTGTCTACACTTTTTCTCCACTCTCTTCCTTATCTAATGAGTAAAGGATGTAGCTGTTCACGACTCCAACTTCCATCAGCCAGAAGGATAATTTTCTCTACCATTTGTAAGACCTCCTTGTAAATCCGTAACATCCACAGTACTGATTTGCTCTGTCCACTCTTCTCATAAACTTAGCGTATTCTAAAATAACTCATTTTTTCAAATAGAACAAGCTATTTCTTCCTATAACCAGTGATCGAGTGTGTCTGAAGGTCACCCAGCATTGTCAAGAATGAGAGATACATCAACAAACACAACAACAACAAAAAACCTGTTGACATCTTCTCACATCAGTGGGATAGGAAAATCATTAAGTCGGATGAGGTCTGACATAGGATGGGAAAGGGTGTAGTCCAGCCGGAGTTAATTTTTGGATATGGTGAGCAGTAGGGATCCAGTTTCGTTCTTCTGCATGTGGCCATCCTTTCCCAGCACCATTTGTTGAATCGGGCATCCTTTCCTGACATGGATACTGGTCCAAAGAGAAGCCTGTTCCATGGTACCCATCTTTTGGCCTGTGGGTGGTGTGGTGCTCAAGGCTAGTGGTCGCCAGTATTTCTGGCTTTCCTCCCCTTCTTGAGCACAGAGAAGATACAGTTTCACAACTACCTGTGCGTTTGGGCAGAGCTCTACAACTAGACCTGGCCCACAAGCGGGGACTGATGTGAACGTGGTTACTCTGTGGTTGATGAACTGAAAGCCAACAAGCAACTCTTCAGTCCCCCTTCCCCTCCTCAGTTCAGTGCACCCCAAAGGCTCCTACTGATGCGGCAAGAGTTGGGGGTGGGGGCAGGAGATCAATGCCGCTTGAAGACATGGAGAGCAACTTCCCCGGAGAGTCACTGGACCCCCAGGGGACCCTGCATAAACACATCAAGCTACACACAATCTGGTCTATCCTTATCCTGGCTTATCCTGGTGGGTGCAGGTGGGGTGCAGTAGAAACCTACCTTCCCTCGAATTCTCTTGTCTTGCAAATACTGTAATAGTGATGTTGGCACTATCATTTCTACCATCACTATGAGGCAATGGGTGGGGTGAGCATTGAGCCAGCTGCCAACAGAACTGGACTCTAGAACTGAGTCTGCAACTCACCAGCCACATGAACTTGGGAAAATCGTTTAACCTCCTTGACGCTCACTTTCTTCTATAAAAAGGGGGAGTGACGCTTGCCACCCCCCACCTTTCAGAGTTGGTATAAAGTTTAAAATAAAAAGGGAAGTCGTGAGTGAAAACAGTAGGGAAAGTATTACTCCTATGATCACCTTCCTACAATTGCTAAGGATAGTGTCGGGGGCGGGCTGGAAGGAATGAATTAAAAATTTTTTAATCTCTTCTCACACGCACACACAATAGGCAAATGACTTCTGTATTTATGTAGATTAAAAATCTCATTTTGTTGCTTGAATCACTTCAGGTTTTTTGAAAGCTCATAGGAAAGTTGATTATCACATGCAGGCTCAGATAATTTCCCCAGAGAACTAAACAAATTAAAATATATTTTTTAACTCCAACAAGCTGACACGGGCCATCAGTTGCATCCTTAGTACAAGTTCCGTCATGTAGCTTTAATCAGAAACTGAGTGTCTGAGCATTATTTACCTGGTGGGAAGGGAGGTGGCAGCAGCAATGGACAGGCAGCAGCTCCCCAGAATCCTCCCACTCCATGCCCATTTTTCCCAGATAGCTGTGTCCCCACTGTAGGTAGACCCAGTCGTGCTCTTCACAGGATGGCAAAGTCTCAGCCTACCACCTCCCCAGGACACCCTCAATCTGATATACAAGTAACCTCACCCCAATCCTGCCTGGCTGATTCTGAGTTAGGGGGTGATTTGCAGATAGGCAAATAAGTCTAACTCCCCACTAAAGCAGCCTAAAACCTGCTTAATGATATAGGGTGACCAGCCTCAGTTTCAGCAACAGCTTTATTAAACCCAGATTGACATATTCATCACAGTGAGAATGACCCTCCAGAACCACCATGGAGCACCCACACCAGGGGAGACACTAGCCATCACTCCGTGGGTCATGTGCACTCTTCCTGCACTGAGGTCAGGAGCAAGGGACCTGGGTCGTCTAGAATGAAAAATCAGGTGGTGAGAAAAACTCCTATAGGGAGAACCAAGTCTGGCTTCTC
>NW_003852536.1:2508692-2509738 GCF_000181295.1 Otolemur garnettii
GACCTGAACCCAAGAGTTTGAGGACACTGTGAGCAAGCATCTCTAGCCCGGGGCAACAGAGTGAGACTCAACACAAAAAGAACATCCGCCAGCTTTGTTACCCTACTCTCTTTTTCCTTTTCTGCTTCAGGCTGATATGGAGACAGGTTCTCCACAAAAATTCCTGATGCAAAGGGAAAAGGGGGTTCAGTAAGCTTCCCCCTAGCAGGTAGAATGTAGGGGTGGATGGCACACCTCCTGGGCGAAGGATTTAACTACAACTTAAACTTGACCTTTTACAAACAAACAATGCAACCTAATTGTATATACACCTTCATATTAACCTGAAATAAAAAAAAATTCTTCAGGTGCATTGGAACTGGCAAGACAGGTGTAGTGAGGAAATCAGAGTTTAGTGTCTAACAACTTAAGTTTTAAGCCCTGCTCTGGTATCTGCAAGCTACCTGAGTTACCCGTCCCGACACCAGGAAAGTGCTTACTAAATTACAAGCATTGATGGGAAAATGAGTGGTTCATTTGCAGCTGCTCTGGAGGTCACGTTAACACAGAGCCAGCCCAGCAGGACTGCCCAGGCTCATAGCTGCCCTGCAGGCAGTCTCCTCCCTCCTGTTCATAAGCTCTCCCCCTACCCTTGCTACTTGCACACACCGCATCAGCAGCCCACACTGCACACATCACATCCCACACTGCACACACCACATCCCATGCTGCACATGCCACGTTAACAGCCCACACTGCACACACCGCATCAGCAGCCCACACTGCACACACTGCATCCCAAACGGCACACACAACGTCCCACACTGCACACACTGCACACACCGCGTCCCACACTGCACACACCGCATCCCACAATGTACACACCACATCAGCAGCCCACACTGCATACACCGCATCCCACACTGCACACACTGCATCCCACACTGCACACATCGCATCAGCAGCCCACATTGTACATACTGCATCAGCAGCCCACACTGCATACACCACATCAGCAGCCCACACTGCATACACCGCGTCCCACACTGCACACACCACATCCCACA
>NW_003852536.1:2510506-2511124 GCF_000181295.1 Otolemur garnettii
CATCAGCAGCCCACACTGCACACAAGCCCGCTGCATCCTTACTTTAGTCAGAGACGCCTCAGACTATCAAAGAAGGCAACTTCTGAGTTATCTTCCATACAGATTCCTCCTGTGCCTCACTACCAAGAGTAAATGAAAGGTCAGCTTCATTTAGATTGAGACCCTGAAAACATGACATCATTTCCTAGCTAGCTGACCTTAAAGAAGTTCCCTAACTCTGAGCCTCAGTTCCCTTAGAATCTTGCTATGAGGCTCTCGTGAGCTAATCTACAAGTGCTTAGCAGCATGCCATGAATGTTACTATTGGTATTATCATTATTATTATTAGAACATTTAAGGTTAATGGGCAAGAGAATATGAAATCTTCCCCCTATTCAATGACATCGATTAGATTTACCTCTTCACATACAAAATAATTTTATAGCTAGCACCTAAGACCAACACTCTCTCTCTGTCTTTTTTTTTTTTTTTTAATTGAGACAGGGTCTCACTCTGTTGCCCAGGCTAGAGTGCCGTGGTGTCAGCCTAACTCACAGCAACCTCAAACCTCAGACTCCTAAGCTCAAGCAATGATCCTGCCTCAGCCTCTCAAATAGCTGGAACTACAGGTTCCCCCCC
>NW_003852536.1:2511467-2516342 GCF_000181295.1 Otolemur garnettii
GTGTGTGTATGTGTGGAGAGAGATGGGAGAGAAGAGAGAGAGAGAGAAAGAGATATTTATTATAAGGAATTGGCTCAGTGACTGTGGAGGCTCCCCTATCTCCCCCAGCTGTTGGCAAGCCAGAGACCCAGGAGAGGTTATCACCACGGTTCTCATCTAAGCTCAGAGGTCTGAGAATCAAAGAGCCAATGGTATAGTTCCAGTTTGAAAACTGGAAAGCTTGATACCCAAAAAGAGCCGAATCTCAGTTTGAGTGTGAAAGCTGGAAATGGCCACTGTCCCAACGACCAAGCAGTCAGGCAGGAGAAGCTCCCTTGTGCTCATGAAGGGGGGGCCTTTTTGCCCTAGTCAGGCCTCCAACCAATTACATGAGGCCCACCCACATGAGAGAGCACAGTTTGTTCACAAACATGCCCAGAACAACATCTGACCAAATATCTGGGCATCTCATGGCCCCGTCAAGTTGACACATAAAAGTAACTGTCACAGAGTCACTGACAACATCCTTGGCACAAATAAGCCTTGGAACTCTGGGCATTCCTCATGCACATTAACACTCCGCCCCCAGCTGGGCTTCCTGCACATCACACACACTGCCCTAGAGCACCCTGAACACGTGCTAGAATGTTCTCCATCAGGAGATCAGGAATCCATATGCTCCATCAGGAATCAGGACCATATGCTCGGGGGAAAAGGCTCTTAGGCATTTGTGCCAGAAACAGCCACTCTCTCCTAGGCAACTGGTTTACTTTTATCTTAAGAGCCCTAAACCGTGTCACTGATCCCTTCACTGTGTTTTACTGTCTCTTAGAAGCTCATGACCCAACCTGTGCTCCACTTGTAGCCAGAGTTTCCTGCCTGCTGGTAGGGCTTCCTTCCCCATGGTGACCTTACCTTACATCTGAGTCCATTCCAATCCTCACTGTCCCTTAACCTTCATTTCCTCACTTGTCATGCTTCCTTGTTCCACCCATGTCTTTTAAAAAGTCACCGTAGGTTTATTTTTGAATGAGGCACGTGTATATATATATATATGAGTACATATACCCACCCAGGTTATTTAATTTTCCTCTCTTCACTACCTAGAACCTTAACATTGTTTCAAAAACTGCTATTGAATTGGCATGATATGTATTTGTTATTTTTTTAGAAACAGGGTCTCACTGTGTCACCCAGGCTGGACTATAATGGTACAGTCATAGCTCACTGTAACCTGGAACTTATAGGCTCAAGTGATCCTCCTGCCTCAGCCTCCTAAGTAACTAGGATTGCCGGCATGCATGTGCCACCATGCTTAATTTTTCCTATTTTATTTATTTATTTATTTATTTATTTTTTATAGAGAGGGTCTTCCTATCTTGCCCAGTCTGGTCTCAAACTTCTGGATTCAAGTGATCCTCCAGCCTTGGCCTTCCCAAGTATTGGGATTACAAGTATGACCTACTGTGCCCTATCAATACATACATATTTTTATAGTCTATTAAACCGCACAATATTTGCCATATGAAAATGTCCTAAGTGTCACCAAACTTTTGTATTTCAAAGACAAGACCACCCTGCCTTCTCCCCTCTCTTTCCCAGAATTCCAGGAATATGGAGCGAGTGTTTCTCTGTAACTGTCCTCAGAATCTGTATGCCTCCCTTTACCCACAGGCTGGTTTAAGCCTTCTCAGAAGACGCCCGTTTCATGGGTTTGACTCACAACAAGAAGCAAGTCAGATGGATGGTTTTGAAGTAGAAAATGGTCTTAAGAGTTAACAAATGACATCAAAGTTGAACTGAAGGATTAATCAGGTAAAGATTCCTAGAAGATAATAGTTACTTCTGAGGAAGGGGAAAGGCCCTGGGAATTGGGAAGGGAAGGAATTAGTCAACTCTGTTCAAAATGTTTTTCATTAACAAACAAATCCCAAGCACATATGGCAAAAAGCTAGCATTTGTTAAACACCAGTGGTGGGTCGGTTAGTTACATCATTCTCTGGCTTTCTGTACATTTGAAATATTTTTAATTTGACAAATCTATTTGCTTAAAGAATTCGAGTTTCAACAAAGATTCATAGAGAAAATGAGCTTTTAACTGAACTTGAATAGATATTAGGAGCTTATCACCCAGGACAAGGAATCTCTGGGGCCCGTTCATTAGCAGAGGAGCTGACGAACAGATCAGAGCACTAATTTGTTTTCCAGATCACAATCCCCCTCGTTGAAATGGATGTAAGTGTTTTCACAGGGCTTCTGGCATCCTATTCCCTCTTTGTCATGGTCCCGCGCATGAGACAGTTTTGTTTACAACTAGGAAATGCTGCCAATCTCTTCAAAGACAACTGTACCCAGAAAAAGTGCATTACCTCATCTGACAAACTAATGTAGATGATAAGGCATCTGAAGAGGGCCGCCAAAAGCTAAGTGACACTAATTTGAATAGTTACCAGGGTTACAGATAATAATAATACCCTGCACAGAGTTTTAAGAGTTTCAAAAATGTCATTCTACATTTGATCTTGAAAGACACGTGTGAAAGAGGTTGATACAGATAGTGTCATATCTGAATCGCTTCTAATAATTTCACAGTCCGTTCATTCTATCAAGTGATAAGAATTTATCATGTGTCAGTCAGATCAGATTAGGGGTCAGGGGCTGTGAGAGAACATGAGTGAGTGTCCTCCGTGGCCTTCAAGAGCTCTCGATCAGAAGTAGCTAATCTGACAACATAAGGCAGACAGCGCTAAAGGCTATGAAGAGAGGGATGAAGGAATATCTATCTGGAGGAAGAAGACATATCCAGTTTGACGACTTATATGGCATTTGAATAACATGGTTTACAGACGTACAGATGAGGGAGAGGAAATTGCCATATAACTAAAAGCAATTTAAAGCCAACCAGTGAAGTTTAGGCAACATACGGAAGGCAATGGTTAAATTTTAGAGTACAGACACACATCTATAATACATTTTGTTTATAGTTTAAAAATAGTTTCAATGAGATAGAATTCACAGGCTATACAATTCACCCACTGAAACTGTCCGACTCGATGCTTTTTAGTATATATTTACAGGGCTGTGCGACCCTCATCAAGTTTAGGTCATTTCCATCCCCCCCTAAAAGAGACTCCATACCCATCAATGTCATTTCCCCTCCTACCAACCACTGGTCTCCCCACCGCATCACCGACTTGCCTGTTCTAGACCCGGTATATGAACGGAATCATACAGCACAGGGTCCTTTGCGTCCGGCTTCTTCCACTTACCATACTGTCTTATGAATGAACCACACTTCATCCCTTTTTTGTTCCCAAGTAATATTCCACTACATGGATAACACCACATGTGATTTATCCATTCATCACTTGATAGACCTTGGGGTTCTTTCTACTTTAGGGCTATCACGAACAATGCTGCCATAAGCATTCTTGGCCAGGTCTTTGTGTACATATTTTTTTCATTTCCCTTGGGTATGTAACCAAGGTACGGAATTGTTGGGTCACATAACACTGTATTTAACTTTCTGAGAAAGTGCCAGCCTGCTTTCCATAGCAGCTGCCTCATTTTACGTTCCCACCAGCAGAGTATCAGGATTCTGTTTCCTCACATCCTCACCAGCACCTCCTATCATCGTTTTTATTTTAGCTGTGCTGGTACGCGTGAGCACCATCGCACTGTAGTTTTGATTTGTGTTTCCCTGATGGGCAATGATGCTGATTATCTTTCCAGGTCATTTATATCTTCCTTGGAAAAACATCTGTTCAAATCTTTTACTCATTCTTTAATCTCATTATTGAGTTGCAAGAGCTCTTTATATATTGTGGATACAGGTTCCTTATCAGATACATGACTTGCACATTTTTTCTCCCATCATAGGGGTTTTGCTTTTATTTTATTGGTAACATCATCTGCAGCAAAAAACACCCTCTATTTCATGTCGTCCAACTTCCCTACTTTTCCTTTTTCCTGTGCTGTTGATTGCCCTACATACGGTCAGTACACTCTGATTTTCTCTCCACACTGACAGTTTTGCAATGTCAGCTTTTAGAGAGAGACTAGAAACATAATTTGGTCTTTTCTCCAGCATGGTGGTGATTTTTTAAAACTTGATCGCTTCAGAATGCTTCCATGTCCAGCTTCTGGCTCTGTATCTTTCTCTTCCACTGTGCCCAGGCGTCCAGGGCTGTGCCACATACAACACATCCACATCACGATGCGACCTCTGGACCTGGGCAACTTGGTCCATTGGGCAGGAGGGAAACATTGCTGCTCCGGGACCCGTCAATGATTTAAACATAGGAGGGACTGAGAACCCCGTAAATATAACCACAAGATGGAAACTCAATGTAACCTCAGCTCGATTTCTGCTTCTCGGGATAGCAAAAATGCCAACTGCTGTAACACCTCCTGGCAGGAGGAGAAAGGTGTCAGGGAGGTGAGGTAGGGCATCAAACCAACCACAGTCAAATAGCTCACCGTTCTACACAAGAGAAAAACAAATAAATGGCTGTGTGAACGTGCAGCAAGCAGCCTCACTCACGCCTTGGAAGTGGAGCTCAAATTTCATCCGGGTAATAGTAAACCCACCCCGGGCACATCTCAGGGCTGAGGAGAGAGGAGCAGGGAGCTGTCTGCATGTAAGGGACAGAAAGAGCAAAGAAAGCCAGCACAAAAGAAAGGCAGGGAGCGTTAAAAATTAGAAAGCACGTATCCCAGAATAACAGCAGCAATAGTTCGTATTTATCAAGTATTCTTGGGCTATAATTGGGTCATAGCTTTCATATGAAAGCTATAAATCAGTTTCATAGTAGGACTGAGTACTTTGAATACTTTTTCTTCCATTCTTGAGATAACTTTGCTAAGAAGGATATGGAGGGAAGGAGGGAGGATGGG
>NW_003852536.1:2517098-2531581 GCF_000181295.1 Otolemur garnettii
CAGGACTGCAAAATCAGGCGACGTCTGATTTTTATTTAGACTTGGACTTGCCTGCAAACTGATGAAGAATCAGATGAAGCAAACTCTTAGAGAAGTCAGGATGGAAAAGGATCTCCAGCACCAAAGGGGCGAAGGTATATTCCCTCCTCAGAGTCAGTGAAGGCAAATATTTCTGAGGATTCAAAACCAAACCTAAAAGGATACCAACTCCTTTTTGCATCCTTGGTCAGATATAATTTCCTGGAAAAAAACAAATCCTCCTGAGTGCCCAGCCAGAAGGCAATTCACAAAAACTTTTGCCATCAACTATTGTGCCTTTTTCTGGTCTTGTGTAGCAACTGGCTTGATCAGAGGGGCTATACTGGGGTATCTATGGGTCTCTTGTTTAGAAACATCTCCAGAGAGAAAACATCAAAACTTAGCTCTGCACCCTACGAAAGAATGAGGCTGAAATTCATCTGAGATCCCAGAAGATTTACTTGTTATTCGTAGCTTTTCTTTCTCCAAAAGACAGTGCAAAATTTGTGCCCAGGGTCTGCGGCTGTAGACTCCCACAAGTGGAATGCTTTTTTTGTTTTTCTTTAATGTAAGGTGATCAGTTACTCGGAGAACTCCCCCCTAGGATCCTTGTTGGAAGCAGCAAAGATGGCAGAGTTGGAAAACTTTGCAACAGAGCCATTAACTTGAACTTGAGAAAGACCGCATTTGCTCAGTAGTGGCGCCTGCATCTGTTATCAAGTACCCTTCCAGCCTCACACCTCCTTCCCCCTTTATGTGGTGTCACACAGCTGAACAGGACATCATTTCATGGCACGAGAGCTAGCAATAATTCTGCACACCTCAGCAGCTGCCGAAGAGGGCAGAAGGGCCCAGCACAGCCTGGAGTATCTTTCTAAGTATTTTATCAGCATTTACTCTAAAAGAAAAGTTTTTTCTAGTTTTACCTTTTGGAAAATTCTGTGTTTCCTTCACAGCACCTTCAGTTCATGTAAGAAAGCCCTACTATTAGATATTCTTTGAGGGTGCGAGCAATAATTAGCCAGGTGCAAACAATTAACAAATCCAAATTAATTCTGCTAAGATGGCGTAAATAAATCAGGTAAGTTGACGTACCAAGTTCAATGTCAGGGCTGAGAAGGATATTGAAGAACATTTCATTTCGATCAAGGATTTCTTTTTACAACAGGTAAGGGAATGCAGGTGCAGCAAAGTAAAGAAACCTCACCCAAGGTCACTGCAAGTGACTTTGCTCAAGGTCACTGATCACGGTAGAAGCAGAACGGAACCCAGAGTTCCTGGCTTATTCTACTTTTAAAAATCATCATATAAATGACCATTCCCCACCTCTGCTGCCATGTACTTCCTCATGTTATGGAATAGATCAAAAATCCCCTGATATACTGGGAAAAGCCTCCCTGTTTCCTACTGCTGCCAAGGCATATAAAAAGGGCAAGTGACGTGATAAGCGCCACCCTTGCTGCCGCACGGGCAGAACCAGCTGCCTTCAAGACTATCTCCAAACAATACTATGTCCAATTCTGGGCTGAATGAAACTGGAGGCATTCACATGACTCAATTCATTTGGAGACATATGTATATAGTACAACTATCATGTTTTAGAAATAATCCCCAAACCAGTCTTTCGATATCTTCACCACATCACCAGCTTTCTCTCTCAACAAGAGATCACAGAAGCCAAAAGGGCTGACCCCCTTTACGGCATTAAGGCGAATTTACATTAGATTTTTCTGACTGCTACTGATAATCACAGGCTGACAGACGTAATCCTGTTGCTATGATTACACATCAAGGAACAGGACCTTGACTATGAAGTAGCAAACGGGTTGACATAGTCTACACATTAATCGAGAAATACGATGGGAAATGGTTGCTGAAAGAGGTACTCACGAAATCCACAACAGATCAAAGTATTTGTCATTGATAAACTGAATGAAGTGGTAGAGTGTATTGACACTGTCATTCCGCTTGATTGAAACCTCAAAGCCACTTGCAGAAAGCAATGGAAATGGGATAGAACGACTAAGACAAAAGTGGATTCTGAAGACATAAAAAGTGAACAGCAACTGGGGTTTGATTCTATTTGACAGCTTACGGTGCTAAGGATTCAGTGTTCACACATCTCAAAAACTGATGAATAATCCAGACGTTGTGGTCTTACCATTTACTGGTAAATAATCAGGTACTGGAAGGCTGAGGGTCTAATCAGGGGTTTCCTGGTGATCCAGCCCAGCTTCATGGTTCACCCACAGGCTGTTAAGCTTTGGACCAGATTCATCTCAGCAGCAAACATTTGAAATGATAACAGCAATATAACATTTCCTCTCGTCTAAAGAGCCCTCTGATGTGAGCTTCAGAGAACAAAGCCCGGCTGACAGATGAAGAAGTGCTTACAAGTTAAGATATAGGACAAGTGACAAGATGACCTGGGCCTCGAGCCCAAGTCCAGGAATTCTACCGGGCCCAACCCCTGGGGTAAAACCAGGCAGTACAGCCAGACTTCGGTGGGGGAGCCAGTTTATTGCACTGCCTGGCTGTCCATTTACGTAAACACACAACTGAAGCGAATCCAGGAATATCTCCAAAAAAGAAAGCCCTGCTTTTGTCTGACAAAGCTGCTCTGACCCCAAAGGAACGCACCGTAGGAAATGAAAGTTGGACAGAAAATCAATTCCAACAGGAAACAGGATGATCCCTGTCCAAGCTCAGTTCCAAGATGTATCACTGTAATAACCCAGAGCAGCACAGCCAGGGGGCCCCAGCTTCAACTCGTGCACGCTGCAGGAAGAGGGGACCAGGGAGCGACCCGGGGAAACCACAGCAGAGCGACCACATCACACTGGAATTCGCTGTCGTGAACAGCAGTGCACGAGAGAAGGTTTACATTCATTTGTGCATCCACACGACAGTTGTGTTTTAAGAGGAACTTCAGTTAACAACAGAAAGACCTCTTTCAACAGGAGGGGAGAGAAAACATAATGAGTGGGCTACATCTGAAATCTTAATAAAATGAGCTCGCAGGGAGCAACGTAATTGATTGTAATTCATCATAAGAAGAAACAGGTATCTTCAGAGGTTCCACTCAACAAATACCTCCTGGGTCCCGATGGTGTCAAGAAGCACCAGAAACAGATGTTGCTGGAGCCATCCCAGAATCGTTAGCTGGGCAGCAGAAAGCTGCGTTTGCACCAAAACATCTACACGTCTCTGGAGGGGATCAGAGAAGTACATGAGCCCAGGTTAAGGGGACAACAGAAATACTCCGGAGAACCTCTGAGTCTCTCTTCACCATCTCCGGCTCACTTGGCCGACCCAGTGCAGACCCTGCTCACAAGAGTTACTAAAACACAAAGAGTAAAAAGAGGATTTTTGCAAAGTTCAAATGCGCACTAGGACTTATTTAATAAAGGACAATGACCTAGTAATTTGCTTAACATGATAGAGAGTGCCAAGTTATTTACTCTAAGTTGGATCTTCTCCTCTAGTAGGTACAGGACTAGGGTGAAAAGAATTCTGAATGTGGACCCAGAAGGGACAATCTCTTGATCTGGCTCTAACCAATATTAGCTGTGCAACCTTGGGCACACCTCTTAACCTCTCTGTGCCTCAGTTTCCTCACATGCATGAGACCCCCACTTGTTGGGACTGTAGTTAGACTTGAAAGAGGTGATTTATGCAACAAGTTCTGAAAACTATGAAATGTTTTGCAAACATTTTTATTGCAACCTTCCTAATAACATTTTTCTTAAATTATGAATAAACTTACTTTGCTTTTCCTGTGAAAATGCCATCTGATGACAGGTGGTCAGCTGGACAAGGAAAAGCCAACATGGGCTTGGAAATTGGCCTTTTGTAACCCCACAAGCAGGTGACTCAAGCTCCAGAAAAGTAGGCACAGATTGGATACAAATGCAATGTGACAGCCACATTCATTCGATCATACGTGTTGGGGAAAAAAGATTTCATTTTCTAGCTTGGACTCCGGGCAGGCAAATAAGTCTGAAAGTAGTAGAGGCTGGCAGCGATGCAAAAAAAAAAAAATAAGAAAAAGGAAGAACAATGCGTCTGTTCAAACCAAGCTCTGGAAAGAAGGGCTAAGCTAAAAAGCAGGCGGGAGGCAGGGAGCTGGGTTAGGAACACAAACAGGTTTCGTAATCAATCCGAAATCACAGTTGTGAAAACCACATAAAATGCCATCTGGCCTCCTGGATCGCGGGGAACATTAAGCAAAGGCAGTCTTCCAAGACACATGTTCTCGTCTCTCTGAGAACAGCTCTTCTCCTTACCCAATCAACTGTGAAAGAGTTACCCGGGTCCTGCTCCGGTTTTTCAGTCTCTGCCAGAATTGTTCTGAATGCGAGCGAAACAGCTCACGGATCACGGGAGGGCTGCTCATTCCTGGATGCCTCCTGGATTCTGAAAACTGGTTGGTGACACGCGGGGGCTCTTCCACTTCCCAAAGACTGCTAGGACTATTCCCACGTTCCTCCTGCCTTAAAGGTGTTTAGTAAGCACAGCTGACAATATTCTGGAAACTAACTTTGGGGGGGATGGCATACTGAGCAAAAAAGTAACAATTTAACCACTTTTAGATATTCAGTGGCATTAAGCATGTTTATTTTGTTTTGAAACCATCATACACTATCCACATCGAGAAATTGTTCATCTTCCCAAACTGAAACTCTGTATCCATTAGACAATTACGCCCCATTCTCTCTCCCTCCAGCCCCTGGTTGAGGTTATTCTGCTTACTTTCTCTAGGCATTCGCCTGTCACCTAAGTGGAATCTTATACAATTTGTCCTTTTGTGTCAAGCTTGTTTCACTTAGTGTAAATGTCTTCAAGATTTGTGGACAGGCTGTAGTGTATATCAGGATTTCATTCCTTTTTAATGCTGAGTAATATTCCATTGTATGTCTAGACCACTTTTTGTTTATCTGTCTAGCCCCCCACCCCGGAAACTTAACATTTGTATAATTAAAACTTACTCCTAGTGAATATAGGTAAAACGTGCCTATCAGTTGAAATACTCGGGGTTAGTCTTTCAGATCCACAAACACAAAGGATCTGCCACCATGGGTTCCACCTCCTGGCCGCTGGTTAGGGAGCTCCAGAAGGACAAAAGTCATGTTCTTATTGGACACAGTTCCCGTTCCCATCAACCAACACAGTGCCTGGAACAGGGCAGACACTTACATGTTCAATAAAGGAACAAGTAAACCCTGATCAAACTTTTTTCCTTAGAGCCCACTCCTTTGCTCTAAGTCAAACTATTTTCTAGAAAAATCATAGCTGTTCTAAGCCTAAGAAAAGCTTCCTTTTTATTTTACTTTATTTTATTTTGTCTGTCAGAGCCCGTTTATTTATTTATTTATTTGGTTTTATACACAATTGGAAATTCTCACCAAACTGGTTAACATAGCCTCCATGGCATTTTCCTTTAAAAAAAAGAAAAATTGTGAGTCTAATTTTTGAAGGCAGAATTTATTTTATCAGCCAGCCCAACAGACAGCGTGCCGTAGTGGCAAGAATAATGGATGTGGAATTATCACCGACTGGTCAAGGATTCAAATCTTACCTCTGCCCCTCACCTGGCCATGTGGCCTTGTCACTTGACCTCTCTGAATCTCACTTTTGTCATTTATAAAATGGAAATAATAAAAATTGCTCTCACTGAGTTAGAGAATCACATATAATCTCAGAAACTGAACATCTGTACGACATGAGCCCGACCTGTACAATTGCGTTCCTGAAGTCAGTCCTACTTCCTTCAGCGTCCCAATACAAAAAGAAGGCACCACCACTCCTGAGTGTGCCATCTCAACAGCCACGACATGAACAAAATCACGACAGAGCCCTGACAAGTTATGTGTGGAATAAATGCGAAATTATGTAGTAATACAGAGAGGGCACAGACCAATTTTTTGAAGAGTTGAGTTTGGATTGAGCTCTTCATCAACAAGGAGCAAAGGGGTGGGATTCCTGGCAGGTGCCAGAAATCAGTGAAGACGAGGAAGCAAAAACCAGGAGATGGGCAGTGAAAAGAAAGGTCGACTTTGCTAACCAAGAGTTTTTGTTCCTGACTTATGGGCATCCCACCAAGACTTATGAAACCAGAAGTCTCAACACTAGAGGGAGGACCCTTCAGCAGAAGTCCCCCTGGACTAACCTTGGTGCCCGCTGTGCAGATCTAAACCCACTTCCAGCTGTGGCCCAAATGCCCCTTTGTTTGACCCCTTACCATCCCTCACTCAGATTACTACCCACATCTCTGAACTATTCTGCCCACCCCTGGTCCTACAAATGGTTCTATCTTGTTACTACGGAGATTAGGAACTTTTTAATAAGGGGTATCAGTTAGTAAGGGGGTTCTTCAGAGAACCTGAAAGAAGGTCAACGTCAGTTAACCTGGATATTTGTTACTTACTCCTAAATGAGGAACATAACAGGGGAAATTCGCCAGCCCGTAAGGAAAAAAAAATCGTTAACACATCAGAGCTTCTGGAATGCTAAGGCTTCTTTCCCCAAAGTCCTAGGTCCTAGCAGCAAATAGTATCCAATTCAATGAACAAACACAAATGTCTCACTCTGAAGATTTATTGAATGCATATCGTGTAACCAACATTACGGAGAGGTAGAAAGAGGAGGAGAGGCAGAGGTGTCTCCATGTAAGTTCAAGTGTAAACCACAGCTGTCTGAAGGAAACCCCAATTCTAAAAACAGCTTCACTCTCCTTCAGGCCTCCTATACCCCAAACCTATTAGATCAAAGAAATCTACCAAGCCACTGCCAGAATGAAATCCAAAACTAGTTTCTCAGGCAAACCCAGTACACTCAAAACTAGATGGAAGAAGTTTTCTAAATATACTTAAAGGATCCCTTTCATTAGTTCCAGTCCCTGAAAAGTAACATTTCCAATAAGGACTTTAAAAGACACTAAATAGAACATCATCTCTAATGTCCAAATTGTCTCTGGAGAGTTCACTCTCATCACCTCCCTGTGTCTAAATGTGTTAACATCTTCTCACGTGCTTCTTGGCACAAATTGAAAATACCACTCACTCTAGTTGGGACGCTGAGGCAAGAGAATGGCTTAAGCCCAGGAGTTTGAAGTTGCTGTGAGTTATGACAGTACAGCACTCTACAGAGGGTGACAAAGTGAGACTCTGTCTCAAAAAAGAAAAGAACACTGACGGTGAAAACAAACGAGACCTCAAGGGGTGGGGAACTATCATTTATTTGCCTTTTCAGGGGCTGCTGAATGGATCCATGGGTGGAGAGCTCCACATGGTCCTCAACCTTGATCGTATCATACCCACTGATCACTCATGTTATTACTCTAGGCCATACAAACTGGGTGTTTGATTCAAGCACTTGACTAGTTCAGTTTTATTAAAAATCAGTTAAGAAGCTGACGGAATTGACCATTTGTTGAACCAATGTGTCGAATTAATTCAGCTAAAATGTTCAACCAATGGTGTGTATAAACATGTCCCTAGAACCGTGATTTTCGACCCGTGTGGCACGAAAGAATCTTAGATGTGCCACAGAAATTTTTAAAGATCATTAATTAAATTATTTTTGAAAGACATTCCAAACACAGTTAAGTATATTCTTCTTAACTGTTTTTTTCTTGATCAACATAATTTAAGTACACCACAGAAGTTTAACTATAGGTCCAAACGTGCCGTGAGATAAAAAATGTTGAAAAACACTGCCCTAGAATGGATGAAGTTATAATGTTTGAAAGAGATCATTTCTCTCCAGCCCAGACAAAGACTTTTAACATATCTGGGCTTCATTTTTTACATCTTGATTGGTGAGACTCCTAATACTTCAGGCGCCAACTCCACAACGTTTCCCTGTAAGCTGAAGGAGATTAGGATATGCTTAATAAAACAGCAGAGCAGTCAAAAACTGGAACATCCATGTAACTCAATCCTGGCTTCCTTAAGAACATTTCCTTAGGGCAGCGCCTGTGGCTCAGTGAGTAGGGCGCTGGCCCCATATACGGAGGGTGGCGGGTTCGAACCCAGCCCCAGCCAAACTGCAACAAAAAAATAGCCGGGTATTGTGGCAGGCGCCTGTAGTCCCAGCTACTCAGGAGGCTGAGGCAAGAGAGTCGCCTAAGCCCAAGAGCTGGAGGTTGCTGTGAGCTGTGACACTACAGCACTCTACAGAGGGTGACAAGGTCAAGAACTTGTCTCAACCCTTTTCTCCAACATGGGTAGACCAAGAAAAGAAACTCAAGCAAAATTTTAGAAGAGAAAGCGAAGCTGGCTATGGACCTCAGTCAGCTTTATGTTGTTCAAGGGTGGTCTTTCCAGAACAGTGCTTTTCAACCATTCTTATTTCATGGCACACTTGAACCTGTACTTCAACTTCCGCAGCACATTTAAATTACGTTGCTTAAAAAACGGTGGAGAAAAAAAATCTACTTACTGTGCTTTGAACTTCTTTTGAAAATAATTTAATTAATGAGCTTTAAAAGCTTTCGCAGCACACCTGAGATCCTCTCACAGCACACTGCTGAAAATCACTGCCTTAGGAAGACAAGTCAGCTCATAAAGCAATTCAGAGAAAGGAAAGGCACGATTGTAACATTTTGAGCGGATAGCTGGCCTGCTCTTTGGAAGGTGTAGGATGGGATTGTGCAGATTAATTGCTGAAAGCACTGTCAGGTCTTGTTGACTCTCATCCTTTGATTCTTTCCTGAGGACAGAGTGAGACGGAGAGGGGAGGGGAGAGCAGGCTTGTAATAGATCCACTCCCTTTAAGACCAGGAGGGAAATGGGACCCTGGAGACATGTGGGAGGTTCCTAACACAACTTCACCTCCCGCAATTTCTATGGCCCCTTTCTCTAAAAAACCTCTAAGTGTTTTATGAACCTTGCCATAGACTTCCTGTCCACAGCCCCTCTGGACACAAAACAGGGCCACCATTATGGCCTATACTGCTTAAAGGAAGAACTCAAACCAATCTAACGGATTTTGCCCACCGTAAATCAGAGTTTAACTCGCAAATTCAAAGACTTATTCCTGCTGATGCTTCTTTTAAGGAGACACATCGACATAACTAAATTCAATGTTATGAAAGTTCCTAAAAAGCAAAAGAAAATGAAGGAATTTCTTTCTTTCTTGCCTGGCTTTTACCCTACAGAATCTCTGAACTCCCAAGAGCCATCTCCTCTGAGGCTCAATTCTATCTTGAAAGATCTTGAAGTCTCCAGGGTTGGGAGAATAAGACTTGGGTACCTTGTTCATTTGTGTCAAGAGCAAAGAGTCCACACAGTTGTTCTCCACACCTGGCCCAGTCCACACCAGGCGAGGCTCCAACCCTGCACCCCTGCTTGCTGCCAGCAACTCCCCCCTCCTGCCGCACAGCCCTAGCCCCAGGGGTCATCTCTGCTTCCAGCTCCCCACGTGCAGGTAGCACCAAAACAGATCAATCAGGACATTGCCAAGCAAAAACCAAATAAACGAGACAAACCAAGAGGAAGACGGAGCCAAAACAAGGTTTTTCTTAGCCTTGGGGATAGGATTATAAAAGATTAAAAACACACACATACATGGGGCTTGAGTGGAAAGCCTCTCTAAATTATATTTCACAGATTTTATTATATTATCTTTGTGCCACAGTTATTAAACATTCAAGATAATGACTTCATTCTGCAAGTAACCTAATATTGAACATGATTGATAAGCAGGACCTGGTCTCTAAAGAAAATTCTAGATGTCAAAATTCAGGAGCAGAGGTGGCGCAGAAGCTGCACTTGGGCCACTGGGTTAATGAACTGCCGGCCGGAGGCGCCCTAAACATTTCATTCTGAAGAAGCCGTGCAGTGGCCACATTCCTTCTGGGACCAGTGAGAACCGAGGGACACTGGGAAGGGAAATGGGTTTGCAGAACTCAGGCAGTGAACTGTCAGTTACTCTGGAGTGACACTTGAGAAGCACAGCTCCCAGGCGCTCCCAGGAGGCAGCGGCAGAAGGGAGATCTCTGCTCCACCTCGAAAACCAGGAGAAAGGTGGCGATCAATCACAGCATTTTAAAAATGACAACTGATAAAAAAGTAAAATGGGGGGGGATGGGAGAGAAGCAGGTGAAGGTCCTGCCCCGAGACCCCAAAGAGAAAGAGCTACACTGTCCCAGCTGAGCCACTAGCCAGGCCTGTGTGAGGACTCAGGTGGCTACACAAAGCCCCACAAGCCCCTCACCAGCAGGACAGCCCAGGTCAGAATGAACGGAGGTGGTGTCAGGCTGGTAATGACACTCCCTCTCCTCCCCTGTGTCCTCAGCTTCCCCGCACAGCTGAGAGGTTACCCTGGAACACTGGCTTCAGAAGGATTCTAAAACTGCACGATAAAGATGTCTCAGTCAAGCGTGGGGGCTTGCGCCTATAATTACAGTGCTTTGGGAGGCTGAGGAGGGAGGATTGATTGAGCTCAGAAGTTGGAGGTTGCAGTGAGCTATAATGATGCCCAGTCCAGGTGACAGAACAAGACTCCATCTCCAAAACAAAAACCAAAGACTTCTCTGAACTAATACCACTGACAGGGTTATCAGTCACTTCAGTGCAGTCCAATTGCTTTTTTCCTCACACCTTGCTGGGGAGTGGAATTTTGATACTGGAAAAATGAATGGGATTCTCTCTGTAGCCCAGGAAGATTTTTATTTTATTTTAATTTGACTTTTTGAGGCCAGATCTCCCCACCTAGAGTTCAGGGGTGCAACTGTAGCTCACTGCAGCCTCAAACTTAGAGGTGATCCTCCTGCCTTAGCCTCCCAAGAAGATGGGACTTACAAGTGCATGCTACCCCACCTGGCTATTCATTTTTTGTAGAGACAGGGGTCTCCCTATGTTGCCCAGGCTGGTCTCAAACCCCTGAGGACAAATTTAACAAAAACTGTGCCAAGCCTAAATAAGAAAACCCTGCGAAGTTGCTGAAAAGACTTGTTTACAAAAACGACCTTAGTTGTTCTCCTCCCTGTACCCAGCCCCTTTACAACGGACTTCGCATCTCTTCTGCTCAAGGGAGTCTATTTCCCATCCCTTAGATTCAGGGCTGGCCCTGGGACTTCTTTAGCCAATAAAACACAACAGAAGTGACACTGTGCCAGTTCTGAGCTTCGGCCTCAAGAGGACCATGCATGCTTCTGCTTGCTTGCTTAAAACCCTGCCCACTTGCCACGTGAACAGCCCAGGCCAGCCTTCTAGAAGATAAAAGACTACACGGATAAGGAGATGAGACCCCCCCACCCAGCTGAGGCCAACTTAGATCTCCCAGCCCCCAACTGACCAGGCAGCTGACCACAGACACATGAGGGAGGACTGCTAAAAGCTGAAGAACTGCCCACTGGACCAGCTTCAGTTGCTTGTGTACAGGATGGAGGTTAATCAGCCATTGTTTAGAGACACTTCGTCTTAGAGTGGTTCGTTATGCAGCAATAGATAACTAGTATACCAAGTAGGCACTGGAATGAATAAGGTGTGCAAAGGCTTACCACCTAGGAGAGCTATGCACTACTTCCATTCATTCATTCAATAAAGGTTTTATTAAGCACCTACTCAATGCTAGGAGATATATAAGAATGCAGAAATGAATAAGGTGTGCAGAAGGCTTACTACCTAGGTGAGCTATGCACTACTTCCATTCCTTCATTCAATAAAGGTTTTATTAAGCACCTACTGAATGCTAGGAGATATATAAGAATGCAGAAATGAATAAGGTGTGCAGAAGGCTTACCACCTAGGTGAGCTATGCACTACTTCCATTCATTCATTCAATAAAGGTTTTATTAAGCACCTACTCAATGCTAGGAGATATAAAGGTGACAAGGCACAGTTCCTGATGCCAAGTACAAGAGGACATAAACAGTAAATAGGCAATTCCCAAATACTTGTACTGAGTATTAAGACAGGGGCTAAGGCTGCCTACCTGACAGAGTTGGAGGCAGGGTTGAGGCTAGGGTGGCAAAGTTTGGGAAGGCTTCCCAGAGCAAGTGTGTCTAAGCAGAGACCAAAGGGATGGTACACTTGGGAAAAATAGAAACTATCTTTCTAGGCAGAGGGTGGCTGTTTATCTTTCCAATCTACGCTGCTTCCAGTCAAAAGCAGGATACCATTTCCATTACATCTTCTGATGTTGTGCTTCTCTTCGTTGGTCTTCTGAACAAACTGAGAACACACAGGGAATGAACTCCCAACGCTCCTGCAGAATAATTCGCAGTTTGGAACCTATCACGCCATAAAAAGTGTTTTAATTGACACTGTCTCCCCATCCAAAAAAAGGAAAGAAATTCAGATGGATAGGAAAGAAAAACAAGAAGCTCTAACTCTAAAGTTACTCAAGAGGGAAAAAAAAACAAAAAGACATTAAGACTGCAAGAACTCATGTGAGCCACAAAGCCACAATTTAAGTTAGCAATCTTCACCCTTGATGTTGCCTACCGCTCCTGATTACACCAATTAATTAAAGTGGATGCATCTGGTTCCTTCTAATTTTCTGCTATCAGGCAAAGAGTAGCTACTAATAAGTGTTTATTAGATGATTTTTTTCAAGTCCATACACTTACTGAGTAGAAAATCACAATAATAATAATAATAATTGCCTGGGGTAATAGAAGGGTTCTACAAATGCCTAGATTCCTAAAGCTTGCCGGTAATTTTTTTCAATGATAGTCTTCTATTCAGAGGACAGAAGATGCTTTCAAATCCCACCCTATAACCACATCGATGACGAAATCAAAAGTACAATTTCGTTATACAGGATGGCCATGAAGTTCACGTGCAATTTAAAATAATTGTCTACTCAAACTGCACACACGAACTTCACGGCCACCCTGTACTTTAGGAAGAAGGTTACTGGACTTGATCCCTCAGCTCTGGTGAGAATTCCAAAACCACAGGTGATCCAGAGGAAACATTTTATGTCTGAGCTACATTTAGTCACCAATTCTAACAGCTACGAGCTACAAATGAACCAGATTTCTTCTACTACGTAAATCATTCAGGCAAAGATAGCATAAAAGTAATTAAATGTAACAGAGCCCATTGTGTTAGCTGCCTGGATTGCACTCATGGAATTTATGAAAAAAAGAATTGTACTATTCGGATTAACTTTCCTCCTCCCAATAAAAACTTCCCTTCCATAAAATAGCAACAGTCAACCAAAAACAAGAGTATTCCACTGCCATGGAGGTTACAGTTGTTTGGCAAGAAATCAAGACCTTTGGGTTATTATTATTGCTGTTAATTACAAGGACACAGTAAGTGTTAATTCCCAGACTGAGGCATGGCATAGTTCTTCCTCTTCAAAACACAAGGAAACAGCTCGGCCCTGGCTCAAGCAACTAAGGCACCAGCCACATACACCTAAGGTGGTGGGTTCGAATCCAGCCTGGGCCCGCCAAACAACAATGACGGCGGCAACCAAAAAATAGCCAGGCGTTGTGGCGGGCGCCTGTGGTCCCAGCTACTTGGGAGATGGAGACTCATTTGAGCCCAGGAGTTGGAGGTTGCTGTGACCTGTGATGCCACAGCACTCCACCCTGGGGTGACAGCTTAAAGCTCTATCTCAAAAAAACAAAAAAAACAAAAAAAAAACACAAGGAAACTAAATGTACATTAGAATCAACTCACTTAGACCTAATCCATTCAGAACCCTGTCCCCAGTCCTGTGATACCGTCTCCAAGACTCCCACTGGCCCAGAGGGAGGACTTCATCTTCAGTGGACACAATCCCAATCCCATGGTACAGTGCGTGTTCCCAAGTCCTGCTCCACACGGTGTCACCTTTCCCAGGGAAATGTGCTCAGTGGGATTTGGTGTCAGCTGTCATTTCTGGTTGAGAACACGTTCTGCGGCATTCAGAACTGATCATTGAAAGGGATGTTGTATTATCCTCAATCCACTTACACTATCCATTTCCCTGTCTTATGTCGGTTGCTAAGGAGATTAGTGTGAAATGAGGTCCCTGTCCTAAGGGGTTAATCATTTTACACTGCTCACTCCCCACAGAAATCATAATCTGCTGTGTGTGAAATCACATTTGGAAGCTGTGAAAATGATTAGGATGCTGGGAATGGAACATCGTGGCTTCAGGTGGGAGAGAAACAGGGAGGGCAGACAGACTCCTGGAAAATACAGAAGTTCTCCCGGGAGGAAGGCTCACTGCAAAAACAGAGTAGGATCACGGGAAGGGTCATCTTAATAGGTAAGAAAATACGAAAGATAATATTTTGGGATATGGAAATTGACTTCCTTGGTGAATTTTCTAGCTGTTTCCTTCTCTGTTCATTCCGGAAGGAAGGAAGGAAGGAAGGAGGGAGGGAGGGAGGGAGGGAGGGAGGGAGGGAGGACCCCATGTTAGCAATTACTTTTTCAAAAGAGTAAGGATTCTTTTTATTCTTCTTCTTCATTCTTGAGTTATTTCAATATTTTTCTATATTAAGCATGTATAAC
>NW_003852536.1:2531649-2533173 GCF_000181295.1 Otolemur garnettii
GGAAGGAAGGAGGGAGGGAGGGAGGGAAGGAAGGAGGGAAGGAGGGAAGGAAGGAAGGAGGGAAGGAAGGAAGGAAGGAAGGAACTATAATGGTATGATATCAAAGGGTAATTATCAAAACCCAGAAGCAGGTGGGAAAAATAAGAATGGGGAGATGGGAAAGAGTAGCCACTTTCTTTCTTTATTCATTCCAGATTAATGTGAGGGCACAAACAATTAGGTGACAAGGTTTGCATCTGTTAGGGAGAGTCCTCTTGTCGTTGTGTCCCATACCCAGGAGGCGTGTCACACGTGCTTACACTGTACCCACTAAGGGGGAGCACACCAATCCCCTCTGTTCTCCCTCTGCTCCTCCCTCGTTTCCTCTCCCCACAACTTGAATGGAACTGAGCTTTTCTCTTACGTGGCTGTGTATTAGATCGTCTAAGAGTCGCCACTTTCAATGCAAGTCCCAAGTTCTACTGAAATCGGGACCTCCATCCTCTCCCCTGGGCAAGTTAGTAAAGAGACAAGGCACACAGAGGTCCCCCGAGCAGAGGCTCCTGATAATTTCATGTCCCCTGCACTGTGCCCAAAGTGAGTACCAGCCCACCACAGAGCAGGCTACAATAATCTCTCAATCATCTTCAACACAGAGCCAGATCCCGATCATTCGGGAGAAAGAAAAAAAATACAGCAAAGAGGTGGCCAACGCCTAGAGAATTATTTTGTAAATATTTTCTAAAATTTGGTAGTGAGTATTTTGTAAATAAAGGTACATTTAACTACAATTTCCCATTTTCCCTACACATGGTGACTTTAGGGCCATTTGGGGGACATCCTGTATAAAAGTGAGAGGCTGCACAGGTGCCAGACTGCCTGCAGCCCAGTCGGGACACTCACAGAGCCATAGTTCCCGATGGCCAGCAACATTTTTCAGTGGGTTTTCAGGTGGCCTTCCTGGCAAGGATTCCAGGGGGGTGAAAAGAAAAAGCAGATGGTCGTGGGACTTGTCATCAATGGTCTGGGAAGCGACACTCTAACAAGAAAGCATATGGGATGCTAAGAACTGATTCCTTGAGGGGAACTGAGAGCCCTCAGCTTTTGGTGAAGATCTGCGCTGCCACTGTTCCACACAGATAGAATAAAAGCATCAGGCACGAACCACCAAATGCCTAATACTTAGGGCAGTCGACAAGTGAATGTGCTCAGTCCGCTGATGAATATGAGGACCCAAAACAATGGAGACATAGCCGGGCATTGCAACTGGAGCCTGCAGTCCCAGGTACTTGGGAGGCTGAGGCAAGAGGCTGGCTTGAGCCCAAGAGTCTGAGGTGGCTGCGAGCTGTGATGATGCCACAGGCATTTTGTCTACCAAGGGTGACAAAATGTATCTCAAAAAAACAACGGAGAAGAAAAGGTAAGAAGACCACTTGACCACTTCTGTTGTTAGTTTTAGCCGATTATGAAGTATTTTCAGACACACTGGGCTCCCAGACTACCTGGTACATCCTATTTCCTGTCACAGTGCCATTCATGGGATCG
>NW_003852536.1:2533609-2537422 GCF_000181295.1 Otolemur garnettii
TGGAGGACTCAGGGGAGAGGAGGTAGAGTTGTTTTTATGGGGAATCCCCCTCCCCAGTCCTTATCTTCATCTTTCCCTCCGACAAATTAAGGCTTCGTAAGCATGCCAACTGTTTCCCACACTGGACTTCTAGAAAGAAAAAGAGATCTCTGATTCAGGAAAGGAACTGCTCGTGCCAACACAGAAGGCAGAGACCTGCCTTTCTGTCGAGGCTATTGACTGAGGCCTGAAATTCTGAATGCAAAGTAATGAAATAAAGGCGCTCTGACAATGATAAGTGATGTGAAATACAGAGTCCACTTAATGACGGCCATGACTTGAAAGGCGGACACTTTGGCAGCAAAATCACTGCAAAGAAATGAATGGGCCGCAGTGCTGGGAGATAATGGATGAAATGAGTCCCGCTGACTGATCCGCCAGAGAGAGGATGCGGACGGCATGGAGCGAACAATGCAGATAAATTGTTCTCACATTTCTGCATGGCGCAGTCTTAAGTGTGATTTCTATGGCAATACTTGGGGGAAATTATAGCACTCTGATGTAGGTACAGTTTTTCCTTTTGTTAGTATCCCGCCTCCCTTTTCCTCTAACCCTTTTAAAATAATGTTCCTTCCTACTCACTCCCCCCCCACCCCAAGTATTTAATAATTTCACCCCATCCTTTCCTAATCTCCTCCTCCCCATGCTTTGCCCTGGGCCAGCCGTGAATGTGACGCACCAGGCAAGGATGGGGTTATCTGCATGATATTGGTCGGGAGAGAGGATAAGAATCGATAATACGGACTCACGGGCAGAGATGAACAGCCACTCCTCCTCGTGGTTTTATCTGAAGCACTGAGCATTCTTCAGACTCCCTTCCTCCCCGAGATTCTGCTCCAAGCCCCCTCCCCATTTCCATTCATAGCTACGGGAAGTCACGGTGACTGCCGCAGCTGATGCAACCAGAAGGGCACTGGCAGAAAACAGCAGGACAGAGGATTCATTACAAGATATGAAAGAGCAGGGGAATGCAACCTGTAGAAATTTCATGAGGCTCTTTTTTTCCCTTTGACTTTCCTTGTTGAAGGGCAGAGCGCTTTTGTTTTCTTGGGTATTTTTTTTTCCTCCAGATAAAATCCTATATTAAACCCTCTAAAAATAACTCACCTAAACTGAAGACATGTTAGGGCACAAAGGAAGACTTCATAAATTTAGGAAGACGGAAGCTGTCAGTATTTTTTCTGATCATGATGAAATGCGATTGGAAATAAAGAGCAGACGAAAAACTAGAAAACTCACAAATATGCGGGAATTAAACAACTCACTCTTAACCAATGAGTCAAGGGGAAAGAAAATCACAAGGAAATTTATAAAATATCTTGAGACAAACAAAAATGAAAACACAGTATCCTAAACATATGGGGTGCAGTAAAAGTAATGCTAGGAGGGAAGTTTATGGCAGTAAATAAATACCCATGTTGAAAAGAGAACAAGGGCAGCGCCTGTGGCTCAGTGAGCAGGGCACCAGCCCTATATACCAAGGGCAGCAGGTTCAAACCTGGCCCCAGCCAAACTTCAACAAAAAAATATCTGGGCATTGTGGTGGGCACCTGTAGTCCCAGCTACTCGGGAGGCTGAGGCTAGAGAATCACTTAAGCCCAAGAGTTTGAGGTTGCTGTGAGCTGTGACAGCACAGCACTCTACCAAGGGTGACATAGTGAGACTCTGTCTCAAAAAAAAAAAAACTACTATAATCAAAACAATATTATATTGACATACATATATAGAGCAAAATAGAGAGCCCCCAAATATACCCACATATACACAGTGGAATGTTCTTCAACAAAGGAAGCAAGACTACACAATGGGAAAAAATTGTCTCAAAAAGTAGTCCTGGGAAAACTAGACATTCACATGCAAAAGGATGAAATTAGATCCTTATCTTATACCATATACAAACATCAACTCAAAATGGATTAAAGGACTTAGATGTAAGACACACAACTACAAAACTCCCAGAAGAAAATAAAAGAAAAACACTCCTAGAAGAAAACACAGGGGGAAATTTCGTAACATTTCTTTTGGCAGTGATTTCTTAGATATGGCACCAAATGTACAGGCAACAAAAACAAAATCAAAAGTATCCAATGTACTCGCCCCTATTATGAAACTAATTTTTAGCTATCATAGGAAAGCTATAACCCAATTTTAGCCTAAGAATACGGGGGAAGGGGAGAGGGAAGGGAGGGGAGGGGGAGCATGAGTGGAAGGAGGGTGACTGCTGGGATCACGCCTATGATCTATCCTATAAGGGTGCATGTGAATCTTTCTAAATGTGGAATATAAATGTCTTAACAGAACTATTATGAGAATGACATGAAGGCTATGTTGGCCAATTGGATGAAAGTATTTCAAATTGTATATGGAAACAACACCCTGTACCCCATGATAGTATTAATGTGAACAAATATGATTTAATAAAAAACAAAATCAGACAAGTGAGACTCCATCAAACAAAAAAAGGCAAAGGAAACCATCCACAGAGTGAAAAGTCAACCCTCCAGGATGGGAAAAAACATTTGCAGACTATCTATCTGAAAATGGGCTGATAGCCAAAATGTATAAGGAACTCCTATAACTCAATAGCAAAAACAAATACACCAACTAAAAAATAGACAAAGAACTTGAACAAACATTTCTCTAGAGAAGACAAACAAATAACCAGCAGGTCACGAAAGGGCAACATGAGGAATCCTCAAGGAAATGCCAATCAAAAGTGCAATGAGGCTTGGTGCTTGGAGCTCAAGTGGCTAAGGCGCCAGCCACACATATCTGGGTTCAAATCCAGCCTGGGCCTGCCAAACAACAGTGACAACTACAGCCAAAAAAAAATGGCTGGGCCTTGTGGTGGGCGCCTGTAGTTCCAACTACTTGGGCAGCTGAGGCAGGAGAATCGCTTAAGCTCAGGAGCTGGAGGTTGCTGTGAGCTGTGATGCCACAGCACTCTATCCAGGGCAAACTTTAATGAGAGACCACCTCATGCCCATTAGGACGGACATTATAAAAAAGAAAGAAAGAAAAGTAGAAAATATTAGTGTTGAAGAGAATGTGTAGGAGTCAGAACCCTTGTCCACTATCGGTCAAAATATCAAATCTTGCAGCAACTGTGGAAGACAGAATAAAGGTTCCTCAAAAAATAAAAATAAAAAATAGAACTAGCACATGATCCAGTGATCTCACTTCTGGGTATGTATCCAGTATAACTGAAAATAAGACTTTTCTTTTTTTGAGACAGAGTCTCACTATGTCACCTTCAGTAGAGTGTCGTGGCATCACAGCTCACAGCAACCTCAAACCCTTGGGCTTAAGTGATTCTCCTGCCTCCGCCTCCCAAGTAGCTGGGACTACAGGCGCCCGCCACAACACCGGCTATTTTTTGGTTGTAGTTGTCATTGTTGTTTGGCAGGCCTGGGCTGGATTCAAACCCACCGGCTCTGGTGTATGTGGCTGGTGCCCTAGCCGCTGAGCTACCGGCGCCAAGCCCAAAAATGAGATCATGATAAAATATTTGCACTCAGGTTTACTGCAGTATTATTCATAATATTCCATTTAAGTGGAAACAACCTACATGTCTATTGAGGATAAAGCAAATGTGTTATATACGTAAAAGGGACTATTATTCAACCTTAAAAAGAAGGAAACCCTATCCCTATAACACGGATGAACCTTGACACATCATGCTAAGTGAAAAAAGTCAGTCAGAGGAGGATAAATACTGCATGATTCTACTTACATGAGGCACTTAAAGTAACTCAAAGAAACAGAAAGTAAAAT